>NW_027437805.1:0-115397 GCF_965140245.1 Athene noctua
ACGTTGGCACTTCCCCGCCACAGGGAAGCTGCTAGCCGGGAATTCTCTGCCTGGTTCTACCCGCTGCCCGGAACGCTACGCAGGGCAAAAGCGGTTCTCGTCCTCCGTGCTTGCTTTTTCTCAGAAAGAGCCGTGGTGTGCGATTTCGCCGGAAAACGCGTTTTCGGCCGAAAACGTACACCGTTTGCACTTCCCCGCCACAGGGAAGCTGCTAGCCGGGAATTCTCTGCCTGGTTCTACCCGCTGCCCGGAACGCTACGCAGGGCAAAAGCGGTTCTCGTCCTCCGTGCTTGCTTTTTCTCAGAAAGAGCCGTGGTGTGCGATTTCGCCGGAAAACGCGTTTTCGGCCGAAAACGTGTACGTTTGCACTTCCCCGCCACAGGGAAGCTGCTAGCCGGGAATTCTCTGCCTGGTTCTACCCGCTGCCCGGAACGCTACGCAGGGCAAAAGCGGTTCTCGTCCTCCGTGCTTGCTTTTTCTCAGAAAGAGCCGTGGTGTGCGATTTCGCCGGAAAACGCGTTTTCGGCCGAAAACGTGTACGTTTGCACTTCCCCGCCACAGGGAAGCTGCTAGCCGGGAATTCTCTGCCTGGTTCTACCCGCTGCCCGGAACGCTACGCAGGGCAAAAGCGGTTCTCGTCCTCCGTGCTTGCTTTTTCTCAGAAAGAGCCGTGGTGTGCGTTTTCGCCGGAAAACGCGTTTTCGGCCGAAAACGTGTACGTTTGCACTTCCCCGCCACAGGGAAGCTGCTAGCCGGGAATTCTCTGCCTGGTTCTACCCGCTGCCCGGAACGCTACGCAGGGCAAAAGCGGTTCTCGTCCTCCGTGCTTGCTTTTTCTCAGAAAGAGCCGTGGTGTGCGTTTTCGCCGGAAAACGCGTTTTCGGCCGAAAACGTGTACGTTTGCACTTCCCCGCCACAGGGAAGCTGCTAGCCGGGAATTCTCTGCCTGGTTCTACCCGCTGCCCGGAACGCTACGCAGGGCAAAAGCGGTTCTCGTCCTCCGTGCTTGCTTTTTCTCAGAAAGAGCCGTGGTGTGCGATTTCGCCGGAAAACGCGTTTTCGGCCGAAAACGTGTACGTTTGCACTTCCCCGCCACAGGGAAGCTGCTAGCCGGGAATTCTCTGCCTGGTTCTACCCGCTGCCCGGAACGCTACGCAGGGCAAAAGCGGTTCTTATCCTCCGTGCTTGCTTTTTCTCAGAAAGAGCCGTGGTGTGCGATTTCGCCGGAAAACGCGTTTTCGGCCGAAAACGTGTACGTTTGCACTTCCCCGCCACAGGGAAGCTGCTAGCCGGGAATTCTCTGCCTGGTTCTACCCGCTGCCCGGAACGCTACGCAGGGCAAAAGCGGTTCTCGTCCTCCGTGCTTGCTTTTTCTCAGAAAGAGCCGTGGTGTGCGATTTCGCCGGAAAACGCGTTTTCGGCCGAAAACGTGTACGTTTGCACTTCCCCGCCACAGGGAAGCTGCTAGCCGGGAATTCTCTGCCTGGTTCTACCCGCTGCCCGGAACGCTACGCAGGGCAAAAGCGGTTCTCGTCCTCCGTGCTTGCTTTTTCTCAGAAAGAGCCGTGGTGTGCGATTTCGCCGGAAAACGCGTTTTGGGCCGAAAACGTGTACGTTTGCACTTCCCCGCCACAGGGAAGCTGCTAGCCGGGAATTCTCTGCCTGGTTCTACCCGCTGCCCGGAACGCTACGCAGCGCAAAAGCGGTTCTCGTCCTCCGTGCTTGCTTTTTCTCAGAAAGAGCCGTGGTGTGCGTTTTCGCCGGAAAACGCGTTTTCGGCCGAAAACGTGTACGTTTGCACTTCCCCGCCACAGGGAAGCTGCTAGCCGGGAATTCTCTGCCTGGTTCTACCCGCTGCCCGGAACGCTACGCAGGGCAAAAGCGGTTCTCGTCCTCCGTGCTTGCTTTTTCTCAGAAAGAGCCGTGGTGTGCGTTTTCGCCGGAAAACGCGTTTTCGGCCGAAAACGTGTACGTTTGCACTTCCCCGCCACAGGGAAGCTGCTAGCCGGGAATTCTCTGCCTGGTTCTACCCGCTGCCCGGAACGCTACGCAGGGCAAAAGCGGTTCTCGTCCTCCGTGCTTGCTTTTTCTCAGAAAGAGCCGTGGTGTGCGATTTCGCCGGAAAACGCGTTTTCGGCCGAAAACGTGTACGTTTGCACTTCCCCGCCACAGGGAAGCTGCTAGCCGGGAATTCTCTGCCTGGTTCTACCCGCTGCCCGGAACGCTACGCAGGGCAAAAGCGGTTCTCGTCCTCCGTGCTTGCTTTTTCTCAGAAAGAGCCGTGGTGTGCGTTTTCGCCGGAAAACGCGTTTTCGGCCGAAAACGTGTACGTTTGCACTTCCCCGCCACAGGGAAGCTGCTAGCCGGGAATTCTCTGCCTGGTTCTACCCGCTGCCCGGAACGCTACGCAGGGCAAAAGCGGTTCTCGTCCTCCGTGCTTGCTTTTTCTCAGAAAGATCCGTGGTGTGCGATTTCGCCGGAAAACGCGTTTTCGGCCGAAAACGTGTACGTTTGCACTTCCCCGCCACAGGGAAGCTGCTAGCCTGGAATTCTCTGCCTGGTTCTACCCGCTGCCCGGAACGCTACGCAGGGCAAAAGCGGTTCTCGTCCTCCGTGCTTGCTTTTTCTCAGAAAGAGCCGTGGTGTGCGATTTCGCCGGAAAACGCGTTTTCGGCCGAAAACGTGTACGTTTGCACTTCCCGGCCACAGGGAAGCTGCTAGCCGGGAATTCTCTGCCTGGTTCTACCCGCTGCCCGGAACGCTACGCAGGGCAAAAGCGGTTCTCGTCCTCCGTGCTTGCTTTTTCTCAGAAAGAGCCGTGGTGTGCGTTTTCGCCGGAAAACGCGTTTTCGGCCGAAAACGTGTACGTTTGCACTTCCCCGCCACAGGGAAGCTGCTAGCCGGGAATTCTCTGCCTGGTTCTACCCGCTGCCCGGAACGCTACGCAGGGCAAAAGCGGTTCTCGTCCTCCGTGCTTGCTTTTTCTCACAAAGAGTCGTGGTGTGCGTTTTCGCCGGAAAACGCGTTTTCGGCCGAAAACGTGTACGTTTGCACTTCCCCGCCACAGGGAAGCTGCTAGCCGGGAATTCTCTGCCTGGTTCTACCCGCTGCCCGGAACGCTACGCAGGGCAAAAGCGGTTCTCGTCCTCCGTGCTTGCTTTTTCTCAGAAAGAGCCGTGGTGTGCGTTTTCGCCGGAAAACGCGTTTTCGGCCGAAAACGTGTACGTTTGCACTTCCCCGCCACAGGGAAGCTGCTAGCCGGGAATTCTCTGCCTGGTTCTACCCGCTGCCCGGAACGCTACGCAGGGCAAAAGCGGTTCTCGTCCTCCGTGCTTGCTTTTTCTCAGAAAGAGCCGTGGTGTGCGATTTCGCCGGAAAACGCGTTTTCGGCCGAAAACGTGTACGTTTCCACTTCCCAGCCACAGGGAAGCTGCTAGCCGGGAATTCTCTGCCTGGTTCTACCCGCTGCCCGGAACGCTACGCAGCGCAAAAGCGGTTCTCGTCCTCCGTGCTTGCTTTTTCTCAGAAAGAGCCGTGGTGTGCGATTTCGCCGGAAAACGCGTTTTCGGCCGAAAACGTGTACGTTGGCACTTCCCCGCCACAGGGAAGCTGCTAGCCGGGAATTCTCTGCCTGGTTCTACCCGCTGCCCGGAACGCTACGCAGGGCAAAAGCGGTTCTCGTCCTCCGTGCTTGCTTTTTCTCAGAAAGAGCCGTGGTGTGCGTTTTCGCCGGAAAACGCGTTTTCGGCCGAAAACGTGTACGTTTGCACTTCCCCGCCACAGGGAAGCTGCTAGCCGGGAATTCTCTGCCTGGTTCTACCCGCTGCCCGGAACGCTACGCAGGGCAAAAGCGGTTCTCGTCCTCCGTGCTTGCTTTTTCTCAGAAAGAGCCGTGGTGTGCGATTTCGCCGGAAAACGCGTTTTCGGCCGAAAACGTGTACGTTTGCACTTCCCCGCCACAGGGAAGCTGCTAGCCGGGAATTCTCTGCCTGGTTCTACCCGCTGCCCGGAACGCTACGCAGGGCAAAAGCGGTTCTCGTCCTCCGTGCTTGCTTTTTCTCAGAAAGAGCCGTGGTGTGCGTTTTCGCCGGAAAACGCGTTTTCGGCCGAAAACGTGTACGTTTGCACTTCCCCGCCACAGGGAAGCTGCTAGCCGGGAATTCTCTGCCTGGTTCTACCCGCTGCCCGGAACGCTACGCAGGGCAAAAGCGGTTCTCGTCCTCCGTGCTTGCTTTTTCTCAGAAAGAGCCGTGGTGTGCGATTTCGCCGGAAAACGCGTTTTCGGCCGAAAACGTGTACGTTTGCACTTCCCCGCCACAGGGAAGCTGCTAGCCGGGAATTCTCTGCCTGGTTCTACCCGCTGCCCGGAACGCTACGCAGGGCAAAAGCGGTTCTCGTCCTCCGTGCTTGCTTTTTCTCAGAAAGAGCCGTGGTGTGCGATTTCGCCGGAAAACGCGTTTTCGGCCGAAAACGTGTACGTTTGCACTTCCCGGCCACAGGGAAGCTGCTAGCCGGGAATTCTCTGCCTGGTTCTACCCGCTGCCCGGAACGCTACGCAGGGCAAAAGCGGTTCTCGTCCTCCGTGCTTGCTTTTTCTCAGAAAGAGCCGTGGTGTGCGTTTTCGCCGGAAAACGCGTTTTCGGCCGAAAACGTGTACGTTTGCACTTCCCCGCCACAGGGAAGCTGCTAGCCGGGAATTCTCTGCCTGGTTCTACCCGCTGCCCGGAACGCTACGCAGGGCAAAAGCGGTTCTCGTCCTCCGTGCTTGCTTTTTCTCAGAAAGAGTCGTGGTGTGCGTTTTCGCCGGAAAACGCGTTTTCGGCCGAAAACGTGTACGTTTGCACTTCCCCGCCACAGGGAAGCTGCTAGCCGGGAATTCTCTGCCTGGTTCTACCCGCTGCCCGGAACGCTACGCAGGGCAAAAGCGGTTCTCGTCCTCCGTGCTTGCTTTTTCTCAGAAAGAGCCGTGGTGTGCGTTTTCGCCGGAAAACGCGTTTTCGGCCGAAAACGTGTACGTTTGCACTTCCCCGCCACAGGGAAGCTGCTAGCCGGGAATTCTCTGCCTGGTTCTACCCGCTGCCCGGAACGCTACGCAGGGCAAAAGCGGTTCTCGTCCTCCGTGCTTGCTTTTTCTCAGAAAGAGCCGTGGTGTGCGATTTCGCCGGAAAACGCGTTTTCAGCCGAAAACGTGTACGTTTCCACTTCCCAGCCACAGGGAAGCTGCTAGCCGGGAATTCTCTGCCTGGTTCTACCCGCTGCCCGGAACGCTACGCAGCGCAAAAGCGGTTCTCGTCCTCCGTGCTTGCTTTTTCTCAGAAAGAGCCGTGGTGTGCGATTTCGCCGGAAAACGCGTTTTCGGCCGAAAACGTGTACGTTTGCACTTCCCGGCCACAGGGAAGCTGCTAGCCGGGAATTCTCTGCCTGGTTCTACCCGCTGCCCGGAACGCTACGCAGGGCAAAAGCGGTTCTCGTCCTCCGTGCTTGCTTTTTCTCAGAAAGAGCCGTGGTGTGCGATTTCGCCGGAAAACGCGTTTTCGGCCGAAAACGTGTACGTTTGCACTTCCCGGCCACAGGGAAGCTGCTAGCCGGGAATTCTCTGCCTGGTTCTACCCGCTGCCCGGAACGCTACGCAGGGCAAAAGCGGTTCTCGTCCTCCGTGCTTGCTTTTTCTCAGAAAGAGCCGTGGTGTGCGTTTTCGCCGGAAAACGCGTTTTCGGCCGAAAACGTGTACGTTTGCACTTCCCCGCCACAGGGAAGCTGCTAGCCGGGAATTCTCTGCCTGGTTCTACCCGCTGCCCGGAACGCTACGCAGGGCAAAAGCGGTTCTCGTCCTCCGTGCTTGCTTTTTCTCAGAAAGAGCCGTGGTGTGCGTTTTCGCCGGTAAACGCGTTTTCGGCCGAAAACGTGTACGTTGGCACTTCCCCGCCACAGGGAAGCTGCTAGCCGGGAATTCTCTGCCTGGTTCTACCCGCTGCCCGGAACGCTACGCAGGGCAAAAGCGGTTCTCGTCCTCCGTGCTTGCTTTTTCTCAGAAAGAGCCGTGGTGTGCGATTTCGCCGGAAAACGCGTTTTCGGCCGAAAACGTGTACGTTTCCACTTCCCCGCCACAGGGAAGCTGCTAGCCGGGAATTCTCTGCCTGGTTCTACCCGCTGCCCGGAACGCTACGCAGGGCAAAAGCGGTTCTCGTCCTCCGTGCTTGCTTTTTCTCAGAAAGAGCCGTGGTGTGCGATTTCGCCGGAAAACGCGTTTTCGGCCGAAAACGTGTACGTTTGCACTTCCCCGCCACAGGGAAGCTGCTAGCCGGGAATTCTCTGCCTGGTTCTACCCGCTGCCCGGAACGCTACGCAGGGCAAAAGCGGTTCTCATCCTCCGTGCTTGCTTTTTCTCAGAAAGAGACGTGGTGTGCGATTTCGCCAGAAAACGCGTTTTCGGCCGAAAACGTGTACGTTTGCACTTCCCCGCCACAGGGAAGCTGCTAGCCGGGAATTCTCTGCCTGGTTCTACCCGCTGCCCGGAACGCTACGCAGGGCAAAAGCGGTTCTCGTCCTCCGTGCTTGCTTTTTCTCAGAAAGAGCCGTGGTGTGCGTTTTCGCCGGAAAACGCGTTTTCGGCCGAAAACGTGTACGTTTGCACTTCCCCGCCACAGGGAAGCTGCTAGCCGGGAATTTTCTGCCTGGTTCTACCCGCTGCCCGGAACGCTACGCAGGGCAAAAGCGGTTCTCGTCCTCCGTGCTTGCTTTTTCTCAGAAAGAGCCGTGGTGTGCGATTTCGCCGGAAAACGCGTTTTCGGCCGAAAACGTGTACGTTTGCACTTCCCCGCCACAGGGAAGCTGCTAGCCGGGAATTCTCTGCCTGGTTCTACCCGCTGCCCGGAACGCTACGCAGGGCAAAAGCGGTTCTCGTCCTCCGTGCTTGCTTTTTCTCAGAAAGAGCCGTGGTGTGCGATTTCGCCGGAAAACGCGTTTTCGGCCGAAAACGTGTACGTTTGCACTTCCCGGCCACAGGGAAGCTGCTAGCCGGGAATTCTCTGCCTGGTTCTACCCGCTGCCCGGAACGCTACGCAGGGCAAAAGCGGTTCTCGTCCTCCGTGCTTGCTTTTTCTCAGAAAGAGCCGTGGTGTGCGATTTCGCCGGAAAACGCGTTTTCGGCCGAAAACGTGTACGTTTGCACTTCCCGGCCACAGGGAAGCTGCTAGCCGGGAATTCTCTGCCTGGTTCTACCCGCTGCCCGGAACGCTACGCAGGGCAAAAGCGGTTCTCGTCCTCCGTGCTTGCTTTTTCTCAGAAAGAGCCGTGGTGTGCGTTTTCGCCGGAAAACGCGTTTTCGGCCGAAAACGTGTACGTTTGCACTTCCCCGCCACAGGGAAGCTGCTAGCCGGGAATTCTCTGCCTGGTTCTACCCGCTGCCCGGAACGCTACGCAGGGCAAAAGCGGTTCTCGTCCTCCGTGCTTGCTTTTTCTCAGAAAGAGTCGTGGTGTGCGTTTTCGCCGGAAAACGCGTTTTCGGCCGAAAACGTGTACGTTTGCACTTCCCCGCCACAGGGAAGCTGCTAGCCGGGAATTCTCTGCCTGGTTCTACCCACTGCCCGGAACGCTACGCAGGGCAAAAGCGGTTCTCGTCCTCCGTGCTTGCTTTTTCTCAGAAAGAGCCGTGGTGTGCGTTTTCGCCGGAAAACGCGTTTTCGGCCGAAAACGTGTACGTTTGCACTTCCCCGCCACAGGGAAGCTGCTAGCCGGGAATTCTCTGCCTGGTTCTACCCGCTGCCCGGAACGCTACGCAGGGCAAAAGCGGTTCTCGTCCTCCGTGCTTGCTTTTTCTCAGAAAGAGCCGTGGTGTGCGATTTCGCCGGAAAACGAGTTTTCGGCCGAAAACGTGTACGTTTGCACTTCCCCGCCACAGGGAAGCTGCTAGCTGGAAATTCTCTGCCTGGTTCTACCCGCTGCCCGCAACGCTACGCAGGGCAAAAGCGGTTCTCGTCCTCCGTGCTTGCTTTTTCTCAGAAAGAGCCGTGGTGTGCGTTTTCGCCGGAAAACGCGTTTTCGGCCGAAAACGTGTACGTTTGCACTTCCCCGCCACAGGGAAGCTGCTAGCCGGGAATTCTCTGCCTGGTTCTACCCGCTGCCCGGAATGCTACGCAGGGCAAAAGCGGTTCTCGTCCTCCGTGCTTGCTTTTTCTCAGAAAGAGCCGTGGTGTGCGATTTCGCCGGAAAACGCGTTTTCGGCCGAAAACGTGTACGTTTGCACTTCCCCGCCACAGGGAAGCTGCTAGCCGGGAATTCTCTGCCTGGTTCTACCCGCTGCCCGGAACGCTACGCAGGGCAAAAGCGGTTCTCGTCCTCCGTGCTTGCTTTTTCTCAGAAAGAGACGTGGTGTGCGATTTCGCCAGAAAACGCGTTTTCGGCCGAAAACGTGTACGTTTGCACTTCCCCGCCACAGGGAAGCTGCTAGCCGGGAATTCTCTGCCTGGTTCTACCCGCTGCCCGGAACGCTACGCAGGGCAAAAGCGGTTCTCGTCCTCCGTGCTTGCTTTTTCTCAGAAAGAGCCGTGGTGTGCGATTTCGCCGGAAAACGCGTTTTCGGCCGAAAACGTGTACGTTTGCACTTCCCCGCCACAGGGAAGCTGCTAGCCGGGAATTCTCTGCCTGGTTCTACCCGCTGCCCGGAACGCTACGCAGGGCAAAAGCGGTTCTCGTCCTCCGTGCTTGCTTTTTCTCAGAAAGAGCCGTGGTGTGCGTTTTCGCCGGAAAACGCGTTTTCGGCCGAAAACGTGTACGTTTGCACTTCCCCGCCACAGGGAAGCTGCTAGCTGGGAATTCTCTGCCTGGTTCTACCCGCTGCCCGGAACGCTACGCAGGGCAAAAGCGGTTCTCGTCCTCCGTGCTTGCTTTTTCTCAGAAAGAGCCGTGGTGTGCGTTTTCGCCGGAAAACGCGTTTTCGGCCGAAAACGTGTACGTTTGCACTTCCCCGCCACAGGGAAGCTGCTAGCCGGGAATTCTCTGACTGGTTCTACCCGCTGCCCGGAACGCTACGCAGGGCAAAAGCGGTTCTCGTCCTCCGTGCTTGCTTTTTCTCAGAAAGAGCCGTGGTGTGCGATTTCGCCGGAAAACGCGTTTTCGGCCGAAAACGTGTACGTTTGCACTTCCCCGCCACAGGGAAGCTGCTAGCCGGGAATTCTCTGCCTGGTTCTACCCGCTGCCCGGAACGCTACGCAGGGCAAAAGCGGTTCTCGTCCTCCGTGCTTGCTTTTTCTCAGAAAGAGCCGTGGTGTGCGATTTCGCCGGAAAACGCGTTTTCGGCCGAAAACGTGTACGTTTGCACTTCCCGGCCACAGGGAAGCTGCTAGCCGGGAATTCTCTGCCTGGTTCTACCCGCTGCCCGGAACGCTACGCAGGGCAAAAGCGGTTCTCGTCCTCCGTGCTTGCTTTTTCTCAGAAAGAGCCGTGGTGTGCGATTTCGCCGGAAAACGCGTTTTCGGCCGAAAACGTGTACGTTTGCACTTCCCGGCCACAGGGAAGCTGCTAGCCGGGAATTCTCTGCCTGGTTCTACCCGCTGCCCGGAACGCTACGCAGGGCAAAAGCGGTTCTCGTCCTCCGTGCTTGCTTTTTCTCAGAAAGAGCCGTGGTGTGCGTTTTCGCCGGAAAACGCGTTTTCGGCCGAAAACGTGTACGTTTGCACTTCCCCGCCACAGGGAAGCTGCTAGCCGGGAATTCTCTGCCTGGTTCTACCCGCTGCCCGGAACGCTACGCAGGGCAAAAGCGGTTCTCGTCCTCCGTGCTTGCTTTTTCTCAGAAAGAGCCGTGGTGTGCGATTTCGCCGGAAAACGCGTTTTCGGCCGAAAACGTGTACGTTTCCACTTCCCCGCCACAGGGAAGCTGCTAGCCGGGAATTCTCTGCCTGGTTCTACCCGCTGCCCGGAACGCTACGCAGGGCAAAAGCGGTTCTCGTCCTCCGTGCTTGCTTTTTCTCAGAAAGAGCCGTGGTGTGCGATTTCGCCGGAAAACGCGTTTTCGGCCGAAAACGTGTACGTTTGCACTTCCCCGCCACAGGGAAGCTGCTAGCCGGGAATTCTCTGCCTGGTTCTACCCGCTGCCCGGAACGCTACGCAGGGCAAAAGCGGTTCTCGTCCTCCGTGCTTGCTTTTTCTCAGAAAGAGCCGTGGTGTGCGATTTCGCCGGAAAACGCGTTTTCGGCCGAAAACGTGTACGTTTGCACTTCCCGGCCACAGGGAAGCTGCTAGCCGGGAATTCTCTGCCTGGTTCTACCCGCTGCCCGGAACGCTACGCAGGGCAAAAGCGGTTCTCGTCCTCCGTGCTTGCTTTTTCTCAGAAAGAGCCGTGGTGTGCGTTTTCGCCGGAAAACGCGTTTTCGGCCGAAAACGTGTACGTTTGCACTTCCCCGCCACAGGGAAGCTGCTAGCCGGGAATTCTCTGCCTGGTTCTACCCGCTGCCCGGAACGCTACGCAGGGCAAAAGCGGTTCTCGTCCTCCGTGCTTGCTTTTTCTCAGAAAGAGCCGTGGTGTGCGTTTTCGCCGGTAAACGCGTTTTCGGCCGAAAACGTGTACGTTGGCACTTCCCCGCCACAGGGAAGCTGCTAGCCGGGAATTCTCTGCCTGGTTCTACCCGCTGCCCGGAACGCTACGCAGGGCAAAAGCGGTTCTCGTCCTCCGTGCTTGCTTTTTCTCAGAAAGAGCCGTGGTGTGCGATTTCGCCGGAAAACGCGTTTTCGGCCGAAAACGTGTACGTTTCCACTTCCCCGCCACAGGGAAGCTGCTAGCCGGGAATTCTCTGCCTGGTTCTACCCGCTGCCCGGAACGCTACGCAGGGCAAAAGCGGTTCTCATCCTCCGTGCTTGCTTTTTCTCAGAAAGAGACGTGGTGTGCGATTTCGCCAGAAAACGCGTTTTCGGCCGAAAACGTGTACGTTTGCACTTCCCCGCCACAGGGAAGCTGCTAGCCCGGAATTCTCTGCCTGGTTCTACCCGCTGCCCGGAACGCTACGCAGGGCAAAAGCGGTTCTCGTCCTCCGTGCTTGCTTTTTCTCAGAAAGAGCCGTGGTGTGCGATTTCGCCGGAAAACGCGTTTTCGGCCGAAAACGTGTACGTTTGCACTTCCCCGCCACAGGGAAGCTGCTAGCCGGGAATTTTCTGCCTGGTTCTACCCGCTGCCCGGAACGCTACGCAGGGCAAAAGCGGTTCTCGTCCTCCGTGCTTGCTTTTTCTCAGAAAGAGCCGTGGTGTGCGATTTCGCCGGAAAACGCGTTTTCGGCCGAAAACGTGTACGTTTGCACTTCCCCGCCACAGGGAAGCTGCTAGCCGGGAATTCTCTGCCTGGTTCTACCCGCTGCCCGGAACGCTACGCAGCGCAAAAGCGGTTCTCGTCCTCCGTGCTTGCTTTTTCTCAGAAAGAGCCGTGGTGTGCGATTTCGCCGGAAAACGCGTTTTCGGCCGAAAACGTGTACGTTGGCACTTCCCCGCCACAGGGAAGCTGCTAGCCGGGAATTCTCTGCCTGGTTCTACCCGCTGCCCGGAACGCTACGCAGGGCAAAAGCGGTTCTCGTCCTCCGTGCTTGCTTTTTCTCAGAAAGAGCCGTGGTGTGCGATTTCGCCGGAAAACGCGTTTTCGGCCGAAAACGTGTACGTTTGCACTTCCCGGCCACAGGGAAGCTGCTAGCCGGGAATTCTCTGCCTGGTTCTACCCGCTGCCCGGAACGCTACGCAGGGCAAAAGCGGTTCTCGTCCTCCGTGCTTGCTTTTTCTCAGAAAGAGCCGTGGTGTGCGTTTTCGCCGGAAAACGCGTTTTCGGCCGAAAACGTGTACGTTTGCACTTCCCCGCCACAGGGAAGCTGCTAGCCGGGAATTCTCTGCCTGGTTCTACCCGCTGCCCGGAACGCTACGCAGGGCAAAAGCGGTTCTCGTCCTCCGTGCTTGCTTTTTCTCAGAAAGAGCCGTGGTGTGCGATTTCGCCGGAAAACGCGTTTTCGGCCGAAAACGTGTACGTTTGCACTTCCCGGCCACAGGGAAGCTGCTAGCCGGGAATTCTCTGCCTGGTTCTACCCGCTGCCCGGAACGCTACGCAGGGCAAAAGCGGTTCTCGTCCTCCGTGCTTGCTTTTTCTCAGAAAGAGCCGTGGTGTGCGATTTCGCCGGAAAACGCGTTTTCGGCCGAAAACGTGTACGTTGGCACTTCCCCGCCACAGGGAAGCTGCTAGCCGGGAATTCTCTGCCTGGTTCTACCCGCTGCCCGGAACGCTACGCAGGGCAAAAGCGGTTCTCGTCCTCCGTGCTTGCTTTTTCTCAGAAAGAGCCGTGGTGTGCGATTTCGCCGGAAAACGCGTTTTCGGCCGAAAACGTGTACGTTTCCACTTCCCCGCCACAGGGAAGCTGCTAGCCGGGAATTCTCTGCCTGGTTCTACCCGCTGCCCGGAACGCTACGCAGGGCAAAAGCGGTTCTCGTCCTCCGTGCTTGCTTTTTCTCAGAAAGAGCCGTGGTGTGCGATTTCGCCGGAAAACGCGTTTTCGGCCGAAAACGTGTACGTTTGCACTTCCCCGCCACAGGGAAGCTGCTAGCCGGGAATTCTCTGCCTGGTTCTACCCGCTGCCCGGAACGCTACGCAGGGCAAAAGCGGTTCTCATCCTCCGTGCTTGCTTTTTCTCAGAAAGAGACGTGGTGTGCGATTTCGCCAGAAAACGCGTTTTCGGCCGAAAACGTGTACGTTTGCACTTCCCCGCCACAGGGAAGCTGCTAGCCGGGAATTCTCTGCCTGGTTCTACCCGCTGCCCGGAACGCTACGCAGGGCAAAAGCGGTTCTCGTCCTCCGTGCTTGCTTTTTCTCAGAAAGAGCCGTGGTGTGCGTTTTCGCCGGAAAACGCGTTTTCGGCCGAAAACGTGTACGTTTGCACTTCCCCGCCACAGGGAAGCTGCTAGCCGGGAATTTTCTGCCTGGTTCTACCCGCTGCCCGGAACGCTACGCAGGGCAAAAGCGGTTCTCGTCCTCCGTGCTTGCTTTTTCTCAGAAAGAGCCGTGGTGTGCGATTTCGCCGGAAAACGCGTTTTCGGCCGAAAACGTGTACGTTTGCACTTCCCCGCCACAGGGAAGCTGCTAGCCGGGAATTCTCTGCCTGGTTCTACCCGCTGCCCGGAACGCTACGCAGGGCAAAAGCGGTTCTCGTCCTCCGTGCTTGCTTTTTCTCAGAAAGAGCCGTGGTGTGCGATTTCGCCGGAAAACGCGTTTTCGGCCGAAAACGTGTACGTTTGCACTTCCCGGCCACAGGGAAGCTGCTAGCCGGGAATTCTCTGCCTGGTTCTACCCGCTGCCCGGAACGCTACGCAGGGCAAAAGCGGTTCTCGTCCTCCGTGCTTGCTTTTTCTCAGAAAGAGCCGTGGTGTGCGATTTCGCCGGAAAACGCGTTTTCGGCCGAAAACGTGTACGTTTGCACTTCCCGGCCACAGGGAAGCTGCTAGCCGGGAATTCTCTGCCTGGTTCTACCCGCTGCCCGGAACGCTACGCAGGGCAAAAGCGGTTCTCGTCCTCCGTGCTTGCTTTTTCTCAGAAAGAGCCGTGGTGTGCGTTTTCGCCGGAAAACGCGTTTTCGGCCGAAAACGTGTACGTTTGCACTTCCCCGCCACAGGGAAGCTGCTAGCCGGGAATTCTCTGCCTGGTTCTACCCGCTGCCCGGAACGCTACGCAGGGCAAAAGCGGTTCTCGTCCTCCGTGCTTGCTTTTTCTCAGAAAGAGTCGTGGTGTGCGTTTTCGCCGGAAAACGCGTTTTCGGCCGAAAACGTGTACGTTTGCACTTCCCCGCCACAGGGAAGCTGCTAGCCGGGAATTCTCTGCCTGGTTCTACCCGCTGCCCGGAACGCTACGCAGGGCAAAAGCGGTTCTCGTCCTCCGTGCTTGCTTTTTCTCAGAAAGAGCCGTGGTGTGCGTTTTCGCCGGAAAACGCGTTTTCGGCCGAAAACGTGTACGTTTGCACTTCCCCGCCACAGGGAAGCTGCTAGCCGGGAATTCTCTGCCTGGTTCTACCCGCTGCCCGGAACGCTACGCAGGGCAAAAGCGGTTCTCGTCCTCCGTGCTTGCTTTTTCTCAGAAAGAGCCGTGGTGTGCGATTTCGCCGGAAAACGAGTTTTCGGCCGAAAACGTGTACGTTTGCACTTCCCCGCCACAGGGAAGCTGCTAGCTGGAAATTCTCTGCCTGGTTCTACCCGCTGCCCGGAACGCTACGCAGGGCAAAAGCGGTTCTCGTCCTCCGTGCTTGCTTTTTCTCAGAAAGAGCCGTGGTGTGCGTTTTCGCCGGAAAACGCGTTTTCGGCCGAAAACGTGTACGTTTGCACTTCCCCGCCACAGGGAAGCTGCTAGCCGGGAATTCTCTGCCTGGTTCTACCCGCTGCCCGGAATGCTACGCAGGGCAAAAGCGGTTCTCGTCCTCCGTGCTTGCTTTTTCTCAGAAAGAGCCGTGGTGTGCGATTTCGCCGGAAAACGCGTTTTCGGCCGAAAACGTGTACGTTTGCACTTCCCCGCCACAGGGAAGCTGCTAGCCGGGAATTCTCTGCCTGGTTCTACCCGCTGCCCGGAACGCTACGCAGGGCAAAAGCGGTTCTCGTCCTCCGTGCTTGCTTTTTCTCAGAAAGAGACGTGGTGTGCGATTTCGCCAGAAAACGCGTTTTCGGCCGAAAACGTGTACGTTTGCACTTCCCCGCCACAGGGAAGCTGCTAGCCGGGAATTCTCTGCCTGGTTCTACCCGCTGCCCGGAACGCTACGCAGGGCAAAAGCGGTTCTCGTCCTCCGTGCTTGCTTTTTCTCAGAAAGAGCCGTGGTGTGCGATTTCGCCGGAAAACGCGTTTTCGGCCGAAAACGTGTACGTTTGCACTTCCCCGCCACAGGGAAGCTGCTAGCCGGGAATTCTCTGCCTGGTTCTACCCGCTGCCCGGAACGCTACGCAGGGCAAAAGCGGTTCTCGTCCTCCGTGCTTGCTTTTTCTCAGAAAGAGCCGTGGTGTGCGTTTTCGCCGGAAAACGCGTTTTCGGCCGAAAACGTGTACGTTTGCACTTCCCCGCCACAGGGAAGCTGCTAGCTGGGAATTCTCTGCCTGGTTCTACCCGCTGCCCGGAACGCTACGCAGGGCAAAAGCGGTTCTCGTCCTCCGTGCTTGCTTTTTCTCAGAAAGAGCCGTGGTGTGCGTTTTCGCCGGAAAACGCGTTTTCGGCCGAAAACGTGTACGTTTGCACTTCCCCGCCACAGGGAAGCTGCTAGCCGGGAATTCTCTGACTGGTTCTACCCGCTGCCCGGAACGCTACGCAGGGCAAAAGCGGTTCTCGTCCTCCGTGCTTGCTTTTTCTCAGAAAGAGCCGTGGTGTGCGATTTCGCCGGAAAACGCGTTTTCGGCCGAAAACGTGTACGTTTGCACTTCCCCGCCACAGGGAAGCTGCTAGCCGGGAATTCTCTGCCTGGTTCTACCCGCTGCCCGGAACGCTACGCAGGGCAAAAGCGGTTCTCGTCCTCCGTGCTTGCTTTTTCTCAGAAAGAGCCGTGGTGTGCGATTTCGCCGGAAAACGCGTTTTCGGCCGAAAACGTGTACGTTTGCACTTCCCGGCCACAGGGAAGCTGCTAGCCGGGAATTCTCTGCCTGGTTCTACCCGCTGCCCGGAACGCTACGCAGGGCAAAAGCGGTTCTCGTCCTCCGTGCTTGCTTTTTCTCAGAAAGAGCCGTGGTGTGCGATTTCGCCGGAAAACGCGTTTTCGGCCGAAAACGTGTACGTTTCCACTTCCCCGCCACAGGGAAGCTGCTAGCCGGGAATTCTCTGCCTGGTTCTAGCCGCTGCCCGGAACGCTACGCAGGGCAAAAGCGGTTCTCGTCCTCCGTGCTTGCTTTTTCTCAGAAAGAGCCGTGGTGTGCGATTTCGCCGGAAAACGCGTTTTCGGCCGAAAACGTGTACGTTTGCACTTCCCCGCCACAGGGAAGCTGCTAGCCGGGAATTCTCTGCCTGGTTCTACCCGCTGCCCGGAACGCTACGCAGGGCAAAAGCGGTTCTCGTCCTCCGTGCTTGCTTTTTCTCAGAAAGAGCCGTGGTGTGCGATTTCGCCGGAAAACGCGTTTTCGGCCGAAAACGTGTACGTTTGCACTTCCCGGCCACAGGGAAGCTGCTAGCCGGGAATTCTCTGCCTGGTTCTACCCGCTGCCCGGAACGCTACGCAGGGCAAAAGCGGTTCTCGTCCTCCGTGCTTGCTTTTTCTCAGAAAGAGCCGTGGTGTGCGTTTTCGCCGGAAAACGCGTTTTCGGCCGAAAACGTGTACGTTTGCACTTCCCCGCCACAGGGAAGCTGCTAGCCGGGAATTCTCTGCCTGGTTCTACCCGCTGCCCGGAACGCTACGCAGGGCAAAAGCGGTTCTCGTCCTCCGTGCTTGCTTTTTCTCAGAAAGAGCCGTGGTGTGCGTTTTCGCCGGTAAACGCGTTTTCGGCCGAAAACGTGTACGTTGGCACTTCCCCGCCACAGGGAAGCTGCTAGCCGGGAATTCTCTGCCTGGTTCTACCCGCTGCCCGGAACGCTACGCAGGGCAAAAGCGGTTCTCGTCCTCCGTGCTTGCTTTTTCTCAGAAAGAGCCGTGGTGTGCGATTTCGCCGGAAAACGCGTTTTCGGCCGAAAACGTGTACGTTTCCACTTCCCCGCCACAGGGAAGCTGCTAGCCGGGAATTCTCTGCCTGGTTCTACCCGCTGCCCGGAACGCTACGCAGGGCAAAAGCGGTTCTCATCCTCCGTGCTTGCTTTTTCTCAGAAAGAGACGTGGTGTGCGATTTCGCCAGAAAACGCGTTTTCGGCCGAAAACGTGTACGTTTGCACTTCCCCGCCACAGGGAAGCTGCTAGCCCGGAATTCTCTGCCTGGTTCTACCCGCTGCCCGGAACGCTACGCAGGGCAAAAGCGGTTCTCGTCCTCCGTGCTTGCTTTTTCTCAGAAAGAGCCGTGGTGTGCGATTTCGCCGGAAAACGCGTTTTCGGCCGAAAACGTGTACGTTTGCACTTCCCCGCCACAGGGAAGCTGCTAGCCGGGAATTTTCTGCCTGGTTCTACCCGCTGCCCGGAACGCTACGCAGGGCAAAAGCGGTTCTCGTCCTCCGTGCTTGCTTTTTCTCAGAAAGAGCCGTGGTGTGCGATTTCGCCGGAAAACGCGTTTTCGGCCGAAAACGTGTACGTTTGCACTTCCCCGCCACAGGGAAGCTGCTAGCCGGGAATTCTCTGCCTGGTTCTACCCGCTGCCCGGAACGCTACGCAGCGCAAAAGCGGTTCTCGTCCTCCGTGCTTGCTTTTTCTCAGAAAGAGCCGTGGTGTGCGATTTCGCCGGAAAACGCGTTTTCGGCCGAAAACGTGTACGTTGGCACTTCCCCGCCACAGGGAAGCTGCTAGCCGGGAATTCTCTGCCTGGTTCTACCCGCTGCCCGGAACGCTACGCAGGGCAAAAGCGGTTCTCGTCCTCCGTGCTTGCTTTTTCTCAGAAAGAGCCGTGGTGTGCGATTTCGCCGGAAAACGCGTTTTCGGCCGAAAACGTGTACGTTTGCACTTCCCCGCCACAGGGAAGCTGCTAGCCGGGAATTCTCTGCCTGGTTCTACCCGCTGCCCGGAACGCTACGCAGGGCAAAAGCGGTTCTCGTCCTCCGTGCTTGCTTTTTCTCAGAAAGAGCCGTGGTGTGCGTTTTCGCCGGAAAACGCGTTTTCGGCCGAAAACGTGTACGTTTGCACTTCCCCGCCACAGGGAAGCTGCTAGCCGGGAATTCTCTGCCTGGTTCTACCCGCTGCCCGGAACGCTACGCAGGGCAAAAGCGGTTCTCGTCCTCCGTGCTTGCTTTTTCTCAGAAAGAGCCGTGGTGTGCGATTTCGCCGGAAAACGCGTTTTCGGCCGAAAACGTGTACGTTTGCACTTCCCGGCCACAGGGAAGCTGCTAGCCGGGAATTCTCTGCCTGGTTCTACCCGCTGCCCGGAACGCTACGCAGGGCAAAAGCGGTTCTCGTCCTCCGTGCTTGCTTTTTCTCAGAAAGAGCCGTGGTGTGCGATTTCGCCGGAAAACGCGTTTTCGGCCGAAAACGTGTACGTTTGCACTTCCCGGCCACAGGGAAGCTGCTAGCCGGGAATTCTCTGCCTGGTTCTACCCGCTGCCCGGAACGCTACGCAGGGCAAAAGCGGTTCTCGTCCTCCGTGCTTGCTTTTTCTCAGAAAGAGCCGTGGTGTGCGTTTTCGCCGGAAAACGCGTTTTCGGCCGAAAACGTGTACGTTTGCACTTCCCCGCCACAGGGAAGCTGCTAGCCGGGAATTCTCTGCCTGGTTCTACCCGCTGCCCGGAACGCTACGCAGGGCAAAAGCGGTTCTCGTCCTCCGTGCTTGCTTTTTCTCAGAAAGAGTCGTGGTGTGCGTTTTCGCCGGAAAACGAGTTTTCGGCCGAAAACGTGTACGTTTGCACTTCCCCGCCACAGGGAAGCTGCTAGCTGGAAATTCTCTGCCTGGTTCTACCCGCTGCCCGGAACGCTACGCAGGGCAAAAGCGGTTCTCGTCCTCCGTGCTTGCTTTTTCTCAGAAAGAGCCGTGGTGTGCGATTTCGCCGGAAAACGCGTTTTCGGCCGAAAACGTGTACGTTTGCACTTCCCCGCCACAGGGAAGCTGCTAGCCGGGAATTTTCTGCCTGGTTCTACCCGCTGCCCGGAACGCTACGCAGGGCAAAAGCGGTTCTCGTCCTCCGTGCTTGCTTTTTCTCAGAAAGAGCCGTGGTGTGCGATTTCGCCGGAAAACGCGTTTTCGGCCGAAAACGTGTACGTTTGCACTTCCCCGCCACAGGGAAGCTGCTAGCCGGGAATTCTCTGCCTGGTTCTACCCGCTGCCCGGAACGCTACGCAGCGCAAAAGCGGTTCTCGTCCTCCGTGCTTGCTTTTTCTCAGAAAGAGCCGTGGTGTGCGATTTCGCCGGAAAACGCGTTTTCGGCCGAAAACGTGTACGTTGGCACTTCCCCGCCACAGGGAAGCTGCTAGCCGGGAATTCTCTGCCTGGTTCTACCCGCTGCCCGGAACGCTACGCAGGGCAAAAGCGGTTCTCGTCCTCCGTGCTTGCTTTTTCTCAGAAAGAGCCGTGGTGTGCGATTTCGCCGGAAAACGCGTTTTCGGCCGAAAACGTGTACGTTTGCACTTCCCCGCCACAGGGAAGCTGCTAGCCGGGAATTCTCTGCCTGGTTCTACCCGCTGCCCGGAACGCTACGCAGGGCAAAAGCGGTTCTCGTCCTCCGTGCTTGCTTTTTCTCAGAAAGAGCCGTGGTGTGCGTTTTCGCCGGAAAACGCGTTTTCGGCCGAAAACGTGTACGTTTGCACTTCCCCGCCACAGGGAAGCTGCTAGCCGGGAATTCTCTGCCTGGTTCTACCCGCTGCCCGGAACGCTACGCAGGGCAAAAGCGGTTCTCGTCCTCCGTGCTTGCTTTTTCTCAGAAAGAGCCGTGGTGTGCGATTTCGCCGGAAAACGCGTTTTCGGCCGAAAACGTGTACGTTTGCACTTCCCGGCCACAGGGAAGCTGCTAGCCGGGAATTCTCTGCCTGGTTCTACCCGCTGCCCGGAACGCTACGCAGGGCAAAAGCGGTTCTCGTCCTCCGTGCTTGCTTTTTCTCAGAAAGAGCCGTGGTGTGCGATTTCGCCGGAAAACGCGTTTTCGGCCGAAAACGTGTACGTTTGCACTTCCCCGGCCACAGGGAAGCTGCTAGCCGGGAATTCTCTGCCTGGTTCTACCCGCTGCCCGGAACGCTACGCAGGGCAAAAGCGGTTCTCGTCCTCCGTGCTTGCTTTTTCTCAGAAAGAGCCGTGGTGTGCGTTTTCGCCGGAAAACGCGTTTTCGGCCGAAAACGTGTACGTTTGCACTTCCCCGCCACAGGGAAGCTGCTAGCCGGGAAATCTCTGCCTGGTTCTACCCGCTGCCCGGAACGCTACGCAGGGCAAAAGCGGTTCTCGTCCTCCGTGCTTGCTTTTTCTCAGAAAGAGCCGTGGTGTGCGTTTTCGCCGGAAAACGCGTTTTCGGCCGAAAACGTGTACGTTTGCACTTCCCCGCCACAGGGAAGCTGCTAGCCGGGAATTCTCTGCCTGGTTCTACCCGCTGCCCGGAACGCTACGCAGGGCAAAAGCGGTTCTCGTCCTCCGTGCTTGCTTTTTCTCAGAAAGAGCCGTGGTGTGCGATTTCGCCGGAAAACGCGTTTTCGGCCGAAAACGTGTACGTTTGCACTTCCCCGCCACAGGGAAGCTGCTAGCCGGGAATTCTCTGCCTGGTTCTACCCGCTGCCCGGAACGCTACGCAGGGCAAAAGCGGTTCTCATACTCCGTGCTTGCTTTTTCTCAGAAAGAGACGTGGTGTGCGATTTCGCCAGAAAACGCGTTTTCGGCCGAAAACGTGTACGTTTGCACTTCCCCGCCACAGGGAAGCTGCTAGCCGGGAATTCTCTGCCTGGTTCTACCCGCTGCCCGGAACGCTACGCAGGGCAAAAGCGGTTCTCGTCCTCCGTGCTTGCTTTTTCTCAGAAAGAGCCGTGGTGTGCGTTTTCGCCGGAAAACGCGTTTTCGGCCGAAAACGTGTACGTTTGCACTTCCCCGCCACAGGGAAGCTGCTAGCCGGGAATTCTCTGCCTGGTTCTACCCGCTGCCCGGAACGCTACGCAGGGCAAAAGCGGTTCTCGTCCTCCGTGCTTGCTTTTTCTCAGAAAGAGCCGTGGTGTGCGTTTTCGCCGGAAAACGCGTTTTCGGCCGAAAACGTGTACGTTTGCACTTCCCCGCCACAGCGAAGCTGCTAGCCGGGAATTCTCTGCCTGGTTCTACCCGCTGCCCGGAACGCTACGCAGGGCAAAAGCGGTTCTCGTCCTCCGTGCTTGCTTTTTCTCAGAAAGAGCCGTGGTGTGCGTTTTCGCCGGAAAACGCGTTTTCGGCCGAAAACGTGTACGTTTGCACTTCCCCGCCACAGGGAAGCTGCTAGCCGGGAATTCTCTGCCTGGTTCTACCCGCTGCCCGGAACGCTACGCAGGGCAAAAGCGGTTCTCGTCCTCCGTGCTTGCTTTTTCTCAGAAAGAGCCGTGGTGTGCGTTTTCGCCGGAAAACGCGTTTTCGGCCGAAAACGTGTACGTTTGCACTTCCCCGCCACAGGGAAGCTGCTAGCCGGGAATTCTCTGCCTGGTTCTACCCGCTGCCCGGAACGCTACGCAGGGCAAAAGCGGTTCTCGTCCTCCGTGCTTGCTTTTTCTCAGAAAGAGCCGTGGTGTGCGTTTTCGCCGGAAAACGCGTTTTCGGCCGAAAACGTGTACGTTTGCACTTCCCCGCCACAGGGAAGCTGCTAGCCGGGAATTCTCTGCCTGGTTCTACCCGCTGCCCGGAACGCTACGCAGGGCAAAAGCGGTTCTCGTCCTCCGTGCTTGCTTTTTCTCAGAAAGTGCCGTGGTGTGCGATTTCGCCGGAAAACGCGTTTTCGGCCGAAAACGTGTACGTTTGCACTTCCCCGCCACAGGGAAGCTGCTAGCCGGGAATTCTCTGCCTGGTTCTACGCTGCCCGGAACGCTACGCAGGGCAAAAGCGGTTCTCGTCCTCCGTGCTTGCTTTTTCTCAGAAAGAGCCGTGGTGTGCGATTTCGCCGGAAAACGCGTTTTCGGCCGAAAACGTGTACGTTTGCGCTTCCCCGCCACAGGGAAGCTGCTAGCCGGGAATTCTCTGCCTGGTTCTACCCGCTGCCCGGAACGCTACGCAGGGCAAAAGCGGTTCTCGTCCTCCGTGCTTGCTTTTTCTCAGAAAGAGCCGTGGTGTGCGTTTTCGCCGGAAAACGCGTTTTCGGCCGAAAACGTGTACGTTTGCACTTCCCCGCCACAGGGAAGCTGCTAGCCGGGAATTCTCTGCCTGGTTCTACCCGCTGCCCGGAACGCTACGCAGCGCAAAAGCGGTTCTCGTCCTCCGTGCTTGCTTTTTCTCAGAAAGAGCCGTGGTGTGCGTTTTCGCCGGAAAACGCGTTTTCGGCCGAAAACGTGTACGTTTGCACTTCCCCGCCACAGGGAAGCTGCTAGCCGGGAATTCTCTGCCTGGTTCTACCCGCTGCCCGGAACGCTACGCAGGGCAAAAGCGGTTCTCGTCCTCCGTGCTTGCTTTTTCTCAGAAAGAGCCGTGGTGTGCGATTTCGCCGGAAAACGCGTTTTCGGCCGAAAACGTGTACGTTTGCACTTCCCCGCCACAGGGAAGCTGCTAGCCGGGAATTCTCTGCCTGGTTCTACCCGCTGCCCGGAACGCTACGCAGGGCAAAAGCGGTTCTCGTCCTCCGTGCTTGCTTTTTCTCAGAAAGAGCCGTGGTGTGCGTTTTCACCGGAAAACGCGTTTTCGGCCGAAAACGTGTACGTTTGCACTTCCCCGCCACAGGGAAGCTGCTAGCCGGGAATTCTCTGCCTGGTTCTACCCGCTGCCCGGAACGCTACGCAGGGCAAAAGCGGTTCTTATCCTCCGTGCTTGCTTTTTCTCAGAAAGAGCCGTGGTGTGCGATTTCGCCAGAAAACGCGTTTTCGGCCGAAAACGTGTACGTTTGCACTTCCCGGCCACAGGGAAGCTGCTAGCCGGGAATTCTCTGCCTGGTTCTACCCGCTGCCCGGAACGCTACGCAGGGCAAAAGCGGTTCTCGTCCTCCGTGCTTGCTTTTTCTCAGAAAGAGCCGTGGTGTGCGATTTCGCCGGAAAACGCGTTTTCGGCCGAAAACGTGTACGTTTGCACTTCCCCGCCACAGGGAAGCTGCTAGCCGGGAATTCTCTGCCTGGTTCTACCCGCTGCCCGGAACGCTACGCAGGGCAAAAGCGGTTCTCGTCCTCCGTGCTTGCTTTTTCTCAGAAAGAGCCGTGGTGTGCGATTTCGCCGGAAAACGCGTTTTCGGCCGAAAACGTGTACGTTTGCACTTCCCTGCCACAGGGAAGCTGCTAGCCGGGAATTCTCTGCCTGGTTCTACCCGCTGCCCGGAACGCTACGCAGGGCAAAAGCGGTTCTCGTCCTCCGTGCTTGCTTTTTCTCAGAAAGAGCCGTGGTGTGCGATTTCGCCGGAAAACGCGTTTTCGGCCGAAAACGTGTACGTTTGCACTTCCCCGCCACAGGGAAGCTGCTAGCCGGGAATTCTCTGCCTGGTTCTACCCGCTGCCCGGAACGCTACGCAGGGCAAAAGCGGTTCTCATACTCCGTGCTTGCTTTTTCTCAGAAAGAGACGTGGTGTGCGATTTCGCCAGAAAACGCGTTTTCGGCCGAAAACGTGTACGTTTGCACTTCCCCGCCACAGGGAAGCTGCTAGCCGGGAATTCTCTGCCTGGTTCTACCCGCTGCCCGGAACGCTACGCAGGGCAAAAGCGGTTCTCGTCCTCCGTGCTTGCTTTTTCTCAGAAAGAGCCGTGGTGTGCGTTTTCGCCGGAAAACGCGTTTTTCGGCCGAAAACGTGTACGTTTGCACTTCCCCGCCACAGGGAAGCTGCTAGCCGGGAATTCTCTGCCTGGTTCTACCCGCTGCCCGGAACGCTACGCAGGGCAAAAGCGGTTCTCGTCCTCCGTGCTTGCTTTTTCTCAGAAAGAGCCGTGGTGTGCGTTTTCGCCGGAAAACGCGTTTTCGGCCGAAAACGTGTACGTTTGCACTTCCCCGCCACAGCGAAGCTGCTAGCCGGGAATTCTCTGCCTGGTTCTACCCGCTGCCCGGAACGCTACGCAGGGCAAAAGCGGTTCTCGTCCTCCGTGCTTGCTTTTTCTCAGAAAGAGCCGTGGTGTGCGTTTTCGCCGGAAAACGCGTTTTCGGCCGAAAACGTGTACGTTTGCACTTCCCCGCCACAGGGAAGCTGCTAGCCGGGAATTCTCTGCCTGGTTCTACCCGCTGCCGGAACGCTACGCAGGGCAAAAGCGGTTCTCGTCCTCCGTGCTTGCTTTTTCTCAGAAAGAGCCGTGGTGTGCGATTTCGCCGGAAAACGCGTTTTCGGCCGAAAACGTGTACGTTTGCACTTCCCCGCCACAGGGAAGCTGCTAGCCGGGAATTCTCTGCCTGGTTCTACCCGCTGCCCGGAACGCTACGCAGGGCAAAAGCGGTTCTCGTCCTCCGTGCTTGCTTTTTCTCAGAAAGAGCCGTGGTGTGCGATTTCGCCGGAAAACGCGTTTTCGGCCGAAAACGTGTACGTTTGCACTTCCCCGCCACAGGGAAGCTGCTAGCCGGGAATTCTCTGCCTGGTTCTACCCGCTGCCCGGAACGCTACGCAGGGCAAAAGCGGTTCTCGTCCTCCGTGCTTGCTTTTTCTCAGAAAGTGCCGTGGTGTGCGATTTCGCCGGAAAACGCGTTTTCGGCCGAAAACGTGTACGTTTGCACTTCCCCGCCACAGGGAAGCTGCTAGCCGGGAATTCTCTGCCTGGTTCTACCCGCTGCCCGGAACGCTACGCAGGGCAAAAGCGGTTCTCGTCCTCCGTGCTTGCTTTTTCTCAGAAAGAGCCGTGGTGTGCGATTTCGCCGGAAAACGCGTTTTCGGCCGAAAACGTGTACGTTTGCACTTCCCCGCCACAGGGAAGCTGCTAGCCGGGAATTCTCTGCCTGGTTCTACCCGCTGCCCGGAACGCTACGCAGGGCAAAAGCGGTTCTCGTCCTCCGTGCTTGCTTTTTCTCAGAAAGAGCCGTGGTGTGCGTTTTCGCCGGAAAACGCGTTTTCGGCCGAAAACGTGTACGTTTGCACTTCCCCGCCACAGGGAAGCTGCTAGCCGGGAATTCTCTGCCTGGTTCTACCCGCTGCCCGGAACGCTACGCAGCGCAAAAGCGGTTCTCGTCCTCCGTGCTTGCTTTTTCTCAGAAAGAGCCGTGGTGTGCGTTTTCGCCGGAAAACGCGTTTTCGGCCGAAAACGTGTACGTTTGCACTTCCCCGCCACAGGGAAGCTGCTAGCCGGGAATTCTCTGCCTGGTTCTACCCGCTGCCCGGAACGCTACGCAGGGCAAAAGCGGTTCTCGTCCTCCGTGCTTGCTTTTTCTCAGAAAGAGCCGTGGTGTGCGATTTCGCCGGAAAACGCGTTTTCGGCCGAAAACGTGTACGTTTGCACTTCCCCGCCACAGGGAAGCTGCTAGCCGGGAATTCTCTGCCTGGTTCTACCCGCTGCCCGGAAACGCTACGCAGGGCAAAAGCGGTTCTCGTCCTCCGTGCTTGCTTTTTCTCAGAAAGAGCCGTGGTGTGCGTTTTCACCGGAAAACGCGTTTTCGGCCGAAAACGTGTACGTTTGCACTTCCCCGCCACAGGGAAGCTGCTAGCCGGGAATTCTCTGCCTGGTTCTACCCGCTGCCCGGAACGCTACGCAGGGCAAAAGCGGTTCTTATCCTCCGTGCTTGCTTTTTCTCAGAAAGAGCCGTGGTGTGCGATTTCGCCAGAAAACGCGTTTTCGGCCGAAAACGTGTACGTTTGCACTTCCCGGCCACAGGGAAGCTGCTAGCCGGGAATTCTCTGCCTGGTTCTACCCGCTGCCCGGAACGCTACGCAGGGCAAAAGCGGTTCTCGTCCTCCGTGCTTGCTTTTTCTCAGAAAGAGCCGTGGTGTGCGATTTCGCCGGAAAACGCGTTTTCGGCCGAAAACGTGTACGTTTGCACTTCCCCGCCACAGGGAAGCTGCTAGCCGGGAATTCTCTGCCTGGTTCTACCCGCTGCCCGGAACGCTACGCAGGGCAAAAGCGGTTCTCGTCCTCCGTGCTTGCTTTTTCTCAGAAAGAGCCGTGGTGTGCGATTTCGCCGGAAAACGCGTTTTCGGCCGAAAACGTGTACGTTTGCACTTCCCTGCCACAGGGAAGCTGCTAGCCGGGAATTCTCTGCCTGGTTCTACCCGCTGCCCGGAACGCTACGCAGGGCAAAAGCGGTTCTCGTCCTCCGTGCTTGCTTTTTCTCAGAAAGAGCCGTGGTGTGCGATTTCGCCGGAAAACGCGTTTTCGGCCGAAAACGTGTACGTTGGCACTTCCCCGCCACAGGGAAGCTGCTAGCCGGGAATTCTCTGCCTGGTTCTACCCGCTGCCCGGAACGCTACGCAGGGCAAAAGCGGTTCTCGTCCTCCGTGCTTGCTTTTTCTCAGAAAGAGACGTGGTGTGCGTTTTCGCCGGAAAACGCGTTTTCGGCCGAAAAAGTGTACGTTTGCACTTCCCCGCCACAGGGAAGCTGCTAGCCGGGAATTCTCTGCCTGGTTCTACCCGCTGCCCGGAACGCTACGCAGGGCAAAAGCGGTTCTCGTCCTCCGTGCTTGCTTTTTCTCAGAAAGAGCCGTGGTGTGCGATTTCGCCGGAAAACGCGTTTTCGGCCGAAAACGTGTACGTTTGCACTTCCCCGCCACAGGGAAGCTGCTAGCCGGGAATTCTCTGCCTGGTTCTACCCGCTGCCCGGAACGCTACGCAGGGCAAAAGCGGTTCTCGTCCTCCGTGCTTGCTTTTTCTCAGAAAGAGCCGTGGTGTGCGATTTCGCCGGAAAACGCGTTTTCGGCCGAAAACGTGTACGTTTGCACTTCCCCGCCACAGGGAAGCTGCTAGCCGGGAATTCTCTGCCTGGTTCTACCCGCTGCCCGGAACGCTACGCAGGGCAAAAGCGGTTCTCGTCCTCCGTGCTTGCTTTTTCTCAGAAAGAGCCGTGGTGTGCGTTTTCGCCGGAAAACGCGTTTTCGGCCGAAAACGTGTACGTTTGCACTTCCCCGCCACAGGGAAGCTGCTAGCCGGGAATTCTCTGCCTGGTTCTACCCGCTGCCCGGAACGCTACGCAGGGCAAAAGCGGTTCTCGTCCTCCGTGCTTGCTTTTTCTCAGAAAGAGCCGTGGTGTGCGTTTTCGCCGGAAAACGCGTTTTCGGCCGAAAACGTGTACGTTTGCACTTCCCCGCCACAGGGAAGCTGCTAGCCGGGAATTCTCTGCCTGGTTCTACCCGCTGCCCGGAACGCTACGCAGGGCAAAAGCGGTTCTCGTCCTCCGTGCTTGCTTTTTCTCAGAAAGAGCCGTGGTGTGCGGTTTCGCCGGAAAACGCGTTTTCGGCCGAAAACGTGTACGTTTGCACTTCCCCGCCACAGGGAAGCTGCTAGCCGGGAATTCTCTGCCTGGTTCTACCCGCTGCCCGGAACGCTACGCAGGGCAAAAGCGGTTCTCGTCCTCCGTGCTTGCTTTTTCTCAGAAAGAGCCGTGGTGTGCGTTTTCGCCGGAAAACGCGTTTTCGGCCGAAAACGTGTACGTTTGCACTTCCCCGCCACAGGGAAGCTGCTAGCCGGGAATTCTCTGCCTGGTTCTACCCGCTGCCCGGAACGCTACGCAGGGCAAAAGCGGTTCTCGTCCTCCGTGCTTGCTTTTTCTCAGAAAGAGCCGTGGTGTGCGATTTCGCCGGAAAACGCGTTTTCGGCCGAAAACGTGTACGTTTGCACTTCCCGGCCACAGGGAAGCTGCTAGCCGGGAATTCTCTGCCTGGT
The DNA here is from genome assembly GCF_965140245.1 of Athene noctua. NCBI lineage: Eukaryota > Metazoa > Chordata > Aves > Strigiformes > Strigidae > Athene > Athene noctua. The sequence continues at coordinate 27,444 of NW_027437805.1, forward strand.
TCTACCCGCTGCCCGGAACGCTACGCAGGGCAAAAGCGGTTCTCGTCCTCCGTGCTTGCTTTTTCTCAGAAAGAGCCGTGGTGTGCGATTTTCGCCGGAAAACGCGTTTTCGGCCGAAAACGTGTACGTTTGCACTTCCCCGCCACAGGGAAGCTGCTAGCCGGGAATTCTCTGCCTGGTTCTACCCGCTGCCCGGAACGCTACGCAGGGCAAAAGCGGTTCTCGTCCTCCGTGCTTGCTTTTTCTCAGAAAGAGCCGTGGTGTGCGTTTTCGCCGGAAAACGCGTTTTCGGCCGAAAACGTGTACGTTTGCACTTCCCCGCCACAGGGAAGCTGCTAGCCGGGAATTCTCTGCCTGGTTCTACCCGCTGCCCGGAACGCTACGCAGGGCAAAAGCGGTTCTCGTCCTCCGTGCTTGCTTTTTCTCAGAAAGAGCCGTGGTGTGCGTTTTCGCCGGAAAACGCGTTTTCGGCCGAAAACGTGTACGTTTACACTTCCCCGCCACAGGGAAGCTGCTAGCCGGGAATTCTCTGCCTGGTTCTACCCGCTGCCCGGAACGCTACGCAGGGCAAAAGCGGTTCTCGTCCTCCGTGCTTGCTTTTTCTCAGAAAGAGCCGTGGTGTGCGATTTCGCCGGAAAACGCGTTTTCGGCCGAAAACGTGTACGTTTGCACTTCCCCGCCACAGGGAAGCTGCTAGCCGGGAATTCTCTGCCTGGTTCTACCCGCTGCCCGGAACGCTACGCAGGGCAAAAGCGGTTCTCGTCCTCCGTGCTTGCTTTTTCTCAGAAAGAGCCGTGGTGTGCGATTTCGCCGGAAAACGAGTTTTCGGCCGAAAACGTGTACGTTTGCACTTCCCCGCCACAGGGAAGCTGCTAGCCGGGAATTCTCTGCCTGGTTCTACCCGCTGCCCGGAACGCTACGCAGGGCAAAAGCGGTTCTCGTCCTCCGTGCTTGCTTTTTCTCAGAAAGAGCCGTGGTGTGCGTTTTCGCCGGAAAACGCGTTTTCGGCCGAAAACGTGTACGTTTGCACTTCCCCGCCACAGGGAAGCTGCTAGCCGGGAATTCTCTGCCTGGTTCTACCCGCTGCCCGGAATGCTACGCAGGGCAAAAGCGGTTCTCGTCCTCCGTGCTGCTTTTTCTCAGAAAGAGCCGTGGTGTGCGATTTCGCCGGAAAACGCGTTTTCGGCCGAAAACGTGTACGTTTGCACTTCCCCGCCACAGGGAAGCTGCTAGCCGGGAATTCTCTGCCTGGTTCTACCCGCTGCCCGGAACGCTACGCAGGGCAAAAGCGGTTCTCGTCCTCCGTGCTTGCTTTTTCTCAGAAAGAGCCGTGGTGTGCGATTTCGCCAGAAAACGCGTTTTCGGCCGAAAACGTGTACGTTTGCACTTCCCCGCCACAGGGAAGCTGCTAGCCGGGAATTCTCTGCCTGGTTCTACCCGCTGCCCGGAACGCTACGCAGGGCAAAAGCGGTTCTCGTCCTCCGTGCTTGCTTTTTCTCAGAAAGAGCCGTGGTGTGCGATTTCGCCGGAAAACGCGTTTTCGGCCGAAAACGTGTACGTTTGCACTTCCACGCCACAGGGAAGCTGCTAGCCGGGAATTCTCTGCCTGGTTCTACCCGCTGCCCGGAACGCTACGCAGGGCAAAAGCGGTTCTCGTCCTCCGTGCTTGCTTTTTCTCAGAAAGAGCCGTGGTGTGCGATTTGCCGGAAAACGCGTTTTCGGCCGAAAACGTGTACGTTTGCACTTCCCCGCCACAGGGAAGCTGCTAGCCGGGAATTCTCTGCCTGGTTCTACCCGCTGCCCGGATCGCTACGCAGGGCAAAAGCGGTTCTCGTCCTCCGTGCTTGCTTTTTCTCAGAAAGAGCCGTGGTGTGCGTTTTCGCCGGAAAACGCGTTTTCGGCCGAAAACGTGTACGTTTGCAATTCCCCGCCACAGGGAAGCTGCTAGCCGGGAATTCTCTGCCTGGTTCTACCCGCTGCCCGGAACGCTACGCAGGGCAAAAGCGGTTCTCGTCCTCCGTGCTTGCTTTTTCTCAGAAAGAGCCGTGGTGTGCGTTTTCGCCGGAAAACGCGTTTTCGGCCGAAAACGTGTACGTTTGCACTTCCCCGCCACAGGGAAGCTGCTAGCCGGGAATTCTCTGCCTGGTTCTACCCGCTGCCCGGAACGCTACGCAGGGCAAAAGCGGTTCTCGTCCTCCGTGCTTGCTTTTTCTCAGAAAGAGCCGTGGTGTGCGTTTTCGCCGGAAAACGCGTTTTCGGCCGAAAACGTGTACGTTTGCACTTCCCCGCCACAGGGAAGCTGCTAGCCGGGAATTCTCTGCCTGGTTCTACCCGCTGCCCGGAACGCTACGCAGGGCAAAAGCGGTTCTCGTCCTCCGTGCTTGCTTTTTCTCAGAAAGAGCCGTGGTGTGCGATTTCGCCGGAAAACGCGTTTTCGGCCGAAAACGTGTACGTTTGCACTTCCCCGCCACAGGGAAGCTGCTAGCCGGGAATTCTCTGCCTGGTTCTACCCGCTGCCCGGAACGCTACGCAGGGCAAAAGCGGTTCTCGTCCTCCGTGCTTGCTTTTTCTCAGAAAGAGCCGTGGTGTGCGATTTGCCGGAAAACGCGTTTTCGGCCGAAAACGTGTACGTTTGCACTTCCCCGCCACAGGGAAGCTGCTAGCCGGGAATTCTCTGCCTGGTTCTACCCGCTGCACGGATCGCTACGCAGGGCAAAAGCGGTTCTCGTCCTCCGTGCTTGCTTTTTCTCAGAAAGAGCCGTGGTGTGCGTTTTCGCCGGAAAACGCGTTTTCGGCCGAAAACGTGTACGTTTGCAATTCCCCGCCACAGGGAAGCTGCTAGCCGGGAATTCTCTGCCTGGTTCTACCCGCTGCCCGGAACGCTACGCAGGGCAAAAGCGGTTCTCGTCCTCCGTGCTTGCTTTTTCTCAGAAAGAGCCGTGGTGTGCGTTTTCGCCGGAAAACGCGTTTTCGGCCGAAAACGTGTACGTTTGCACTTCCCCGCCACAGGGAAGCTGCTAGCCGGGAATTCTCTGCCTGGTTCTACCCGCTGCCCGGAACGCTACGCAGGGCAAAAGCGGTTCTCGTCCTCCGTGCTTGCTTTTTCTCAGAAAGAGCCGTGGTGTGCGTTTTCGCCGGAAAACGCGTTTTCGGCCGAAAACGTGTACGTTTGCACTTCCCCGCCACAGGGAAGCTGCTAGCCGGGAATTCTCTGCCTGGTTCTACCCGCTGCCCGGAACGCTACGCAGGGCAAAAGCGGTTCTCGTCCTCCGTGCTTGCTTTTTCTCAGAAAGAGCCGTGGTGTGCGATTTCGCCGGAAAACGCGTTTTCGGCCGAAAACGTGTACGTTTGCACTTCCCCGCCACAGGGAAGCTGCTAGCCGGGAATTCTCTGCCTGGTTCTACCCGCTGCCCGGAACGCTACGCAGGGCAAAAGCGGTTCTCGTCCTCCGTGCTTGCTTTTTCTCAGAAAGAGCCGTGGTGTGCGTTTTCGCCGGAAAACGCGTTTTCGGCCGAAAACGTGTACGTTTGCACTTCCCCGCCACAGGGAAGCTGCTAGCCGGGAATTCTCTGCCTGGTTCTACCCGCTGCCCGGAACGCTACGCAGCGCAAAAGCGGTTCTCGTCCTCCGTGCTTGCTTTTTCTCAGAAAGAGCCGTGGTGTGCGATTTCGCCGGAAAACGCGTTTTCGGCCGAAAACGTGTACGTTTGCACTTCCCCGCCACAGGGAAGCTGCTAGCCGGGAATTCTCTGCCTGGTTCTACCCGCTGCCCGGAACGCTACGCAGGGCAAAAGCGGTTCTCGTCCTCCGTGCTTGCTTTTTCTCAGAAAGAGCCGTGGTGTGCGTTTTCGCCGGAAAACGCGTTTTCGGCCGAAAACGTGTACGTTTGCACTTCCCCGCCACAGGGAAGCTGCTAGCCGGGAATTCTCTGCCTGGTTCTACCCGCTGCCCGGAACGCTACGCAGGGCAAAAGCGGTTCTCGTCCTCCGTGCTTGCTTTTTCTCAGAAAGAGCCGTGGTGTGCGTTTTCGCCGGAAAACGCGTTTTCGGCCGAAAACGTGTACGTTTGCACTTCCCCGCCACAGGGAAGCTGCTAGCCGGGAATTCTCTGCCTGGTTCTACCCGCTGCCCGGATCGCTACGCAGGGCAAAAGCGGTTCTCGTCCTCCGTGCTTGCTTTTTCTCAGAAAGAGCCGTGGTGTGCGTTTTCGCCGGAAAACGCGTTTTCGGCCGAAAACGTGTACGTTTGCACTTCCCCGCCACAGGGAAGCTGCTAGCCGGGAATTCTCTGCCTGGTTCTACCCGCTGCCCGGAACGCTACGCAGGGCAAAAGCGGTTCTCGTCCTCCGTGCTTGCTTTTTCTCAGAAAGAGCCGTGGTGTGCGTTTTCGCCGGAAAACGCGTTTTCGGCCGAAAACGTGTACGTTTGCACTTCCCCGCCACAGGGAAGCTGCTAGCCGGGAATTCTCTGCCTGGTTCTACCCGCTGCCCGGAACGCTACGCAGGGCAAAAGCGGTTCTCGTCCTCCGTGCTTGCTTTTTCTCAGAAAGAGCCGTGGTGTGCGTTTTCGCCGGAAAACGCGTTTTCGGCCGAAAACGTGTACGTTTGCACTTCCCCGCCACAGGGAAGCTGCTAGCCGGGAATTCTCTGCCTGGTTCTACCCGCTGCCCGGAACGCTACGCAGGGCAAAAGCGGTTCTCGTCCTCCGTGCTTGCTTTTTCTCAGAAAGAGCCGTGGTGTGCGTTTTCGCCGGAAAACGCGTTTTCGGCCGAAAACGTGTACGTTTGCACTTCCCCGCCACAGGGAAGCTGCTAGCCGGGAATTCTCTGCCTGGTTCTACCCGCTGCCCGGAACGCTACGCAGGGCAAAAGCGGTTCTCGTCCTCCGTGCTTGCTTTTTCTCAGAAAGAGCCGTGGTGTGCGTTTTCGCCGGAAAACGCGTTTTCGGCCGAAAACGTGTACGTTTGCACTTCCCCGCCACAGGGAAGCTGCTAGCCGGGAATTCTCTGCCTGGTTCTACCCGCTGCCCGGAACGCTACGCAGGGCAAAAGCGGTTCTCGTCCTCCGTGCTTGCTTTTTCTCAGAAAGAGCCGTGGTGTGCGTTTTCGCCGGAAAACGCGTTTTCGGCCGAAAACGTGTACGTTTGCACTTCCCCGCCACAGGGAAGCTGCTAGCCGGGAATTCTCTGCCTGGTTCTACCCGCTGCCCGGAACGCTACGCAGGGCAAAAGCGGTTCTCGTCCTCCGTGCTTGCTTTTTCTCAGAAAGAGCCGTGGTGTGCGTTTTCGCCGGAAAACGCGTTTTCGGCCGAAAACGTGTACGTTTGCACTTCCCCGCCACAGGGAAGCTGCTAGCCGGGAATTCTCTGCCTGGTTCTACCCGCTGCCCGGAACGCTACGCAGGGCAAAAGCGGTTCTCGTCCTCCGTGCTTGCTTTTTCTCAGAAAGAGCCGTGGTGTGCGTTTTCGCCGGAAAACGCGTTTTCGGCCGAAAACGTGTACGTTTGCACTTCCCCGCCACAGGGAAGCTGCTAGCCGGGAATTCTCTGCCTGGTTCTACCCGCTGCCCGGAACGCTACGCAGGGCAAAAGCGGTTCTCGTCCTCCGTGCTTGCTTTTTCTCAGAAAGAGCCGTGGTGTGCGTTTTCGCCGGAAAACGCGTTTTCGGCCGAAAACGTGTACGTTTGCACTTCCCCGCCACAGGGAAGCTGCTAGCCGGGAATTCTCTGCCTGGTTCTACCCGCTGCCCGGAACGCTACGCAGGGCAAAAGCGGTTCTCGTCCTCCGTGCTTGCTTTTTCTCAGAAAGAGCCGTGGTGTGCGTTTTCGCCGGAAAACGCGTTTTCGGCCGAAAACGTGTACGTTTGCACTTCCCCGCCACAGGGAAGCTGCTAGCCGGGAATTCTCTGCCTGGTTCTACCCGCTGCCCGGAACGCTACGCAGGGCAAAAGCGGTTCTCGTCCTCCGTGCTTGCTTTTTCTCAGAAAGAGCCGTGGTGTGCGTTTTCGCCGGAAAACGCGTTTTCGGCCGAAAACGTGTACGTTTGCACTTCCCCGCCACAGGGAAGCTGCTAGCCGGGAATTCTCTGCCTGGTTCTACCCGCTGCCCGGAACGCTACGCAGGGCAAAAGCGGTTCTCGTCCTCCGTGCTTGCTTTTTCTCAGAAAGAGCCGTGGTGTGCGTTTTCGCCGGAAAACGCGTTTTCGGCCGAAAACGTGTACGTTTGCACTTCCCCGCCACAGGGAAGCTGCTAGCCGGGAATTCTCTGCCTGGTTCTACCCGCTGCCCGGAACGCTACGCAGGGCAAAAGCGGTTCTCGTCCTCCGTGCTTGCTTTTTCTCAGAAAGAGCCGTGGTGTGCGTTTTCGCCGGAAAACGCGTTTTCGGCCGAAAACGTGTACGTTTGCACTTCCCCGCCACAGGGAAGCTGCTAGCCGGGAATTCTCTGCCTGGTTCTACCCGCTGCCCGGAACGCACGCAGGGCAAAAGCGGTTCTCGTCCTCCGTGCTTGCTTTTTCTCAGAAAGAGCCGTGGTGTGCGTTTTCGCCGGAAAACGCGTTTTCGGCCGAAAACGTGTACGTTTGCACTTCCCCGCCACAGGGAAGCTGCTAGCCGGGAATTCTCTGCCTGGTTCTACCCGCTGCCCGGAACGCTACGCAGGGCAAAAGCGGTTCTCGTCCTCCGTGCTTGCTTTTTCTCAGAAAGAGCCGTGGTGTGCGATTTCGCCGGAAAACGCGTTTTCGGCCGAAAACGTGTACGTTTGCACTTCCCCGCCACAGGGAAGCTGCTAGCCGGGAATTCTCTGCCTGGTTCTACCCGCTGCCCGGAACGCTACGCAGGGCAAAAGCGGTTCTCGTCCTCCGTGCTTGCTTTTTCTCAGAAAGAGCCGTGGTGTGCGATTTCGCCGGAAAACGCGTTTTCGGCCGAAAACGTGTACGTTTGCACTTCCCCGCCACAGGGAAGCTGCTAGCCGGGAATTCTCTGCCTGGTTCTACCCGCTGCCCGGAACGCTACGCAGGGCAAAAGCGGTTCTCGTCCTCCGTGCTTGCTTTTTCTCAGAAAGAGCCGTGGTGTGCGATTTCGCCGGAAAACGCGTTTTCGGCCGAAAACGTGTACGTTTGCACTTCCCCGCCACAGGGAAGCTGCTAGCCGGGAATTCTCTGCCTGGTTCTACCCGCTGCCCGGAACGCTACGCAGGGCAAAAGCGGTTCTCGTCCTCCGTGCTTGCTTTTTCTCAGAAAGAGCCGTGGTGTGCGTTTTCGCCGGAAAACGCGTTTTCGGCCGAAAACGTGTACGTTTGCACTTCCCCGCCACAGGGAAGCTGCTAGCCGGGAATTCTCTGCCTGGTTCTACCCGCTGCCCGGAACGCTACGCAGGGCAAAAGCGGTTCTCGTCCTCCGTGCTTGCTTTTTCTCAGAAAGAGCCGTGGTGTGCGTTTTCGCCGGAAAACGTGTTTTCGGCCGAAAACGTGTACGTTTGCACTTCCCCGCCACAGGGAAGCTGCTAGCCGGGAATTCTCTGCCTGGTTCTACCCGCTGCCCGGAACGCTACGCAGGGCAAAAGCGGTTCTCGTCCTCCGTGCTTGCTTTTTCTCAGAAAGAGCCGTGGTGTGCGTTTTCGTCGGAAAACGCGTTTTCGGCCGAAAACGTGTACGTTTGCACTTTCCCTCCACAGGGAAGCTGCTAGCCGGGAATTCTCTGCCTGGTTCTACCCGCTGCCCGGAACGCTACGCAGGGCAAAAGCGGTTCTCGTCCTCCGTGCTTGCTTTTTCTCAGAAAGAGCCGTGGTGTGCGATTTCGCCGCAAAACGCGTTTTCGGCCGAAAACGTGTACGTTTGCACTTCCCCGCCACAGGGAAGCTGCTAGCCGGGAATTCTCTGCCTGGTTCTACCCGCTGCCCGGAACGCTACGCAGGGCAAAAGCGGTTCTCGTCCTCCGTGCTTGCTTTTTCTCAGAAAGAGCCGTGGTGTGCGATTTCGCCGGAAAACGCGTTTTCGGCCGAAAACGTGTACGTTTGCACTTCCCCGCCACAGGGAAGCTGCTAGCCGGGAATTCTCTGCCTGGTTCTACCCGCTGCCCGGAACGCTACGCAGGGCAAAAGCGGTTCTCGTCCTCCGTGCTTGCTTTTTCTCAGAAAGAGCCGTGGTGTGCGTTTTCGCCGGAAAACGAGTTTTCGGCCGAAAACGTGTACGTTTGCACTTCCCCGCCACAGGGAAGCTGCTAGCCGGGAATTCTCTGCCTGGTTCTACCCGCTGCCCGTAACGCTACGCAGCGCAAAAGCGGTTCTCGTCCTCCGTGCTTGCTTTTTCTCAGAAAGAGCCGTGGTGTGCGTTTTCGCCGGAAAACGCGTTTTCTGCCGAAAACGTGTACGTTTGCACTTCCCCGCCACAGGGAAGCTGCTAGCCGGGAATTCTCTGCCTGGTTCTACCCGCTGCCCGTAACGCTACGCAGCGCAAAAGCGGTTCTCGTCCTCCGTGCTTGCTTTTTCTCAGAAAGAGCCGTGGTGTGCGTTTTCGCCGGAAAACGCGTTTTCTGCCGAAAACGTGTACATTTGCACTTCCCCGCCACAGGGAAGCTGCTAGCCGGGAATTCTCTGCCTGGTTCTACCCGCTGCCCGGAACGCTACGCAGGGCAAAAGCGGTTCTCGTCCTCCGTGCTTGCTTTTTCTCAGAAAGAGCCGTGGTGTGCGTTTTCGCCGGAAAACGCGTTTTCGGCCGAAAAAGTGTACGTTTGCACTTCCCCGCCACAGGGAAGCTGCTAGCCGGGAATTCTCTGCCTGGTTCTACCCGCTGCCCGGAACGCTACGCAGGGCAAAAGCGGTTCTCGTCCTCCGTGCTTGTTTTTTCTCAGAAAGAGCCGTGGTGTGCGATTTCGCCGGAAAACGCGCTTTTGGCCGAAAACGTGTACGTTTGCACTTCCCCGCCACAGGGAAGCTGCTAGCCGGGAATTCTCTGCCTGGTTCTACCCGCTGCCCGGAACGCTACGCAGGGCAAAAGCGGTTCTCGTCCTCCGTGCTTGCTTTTTCTCAGAAAGAGCCGTGGTGTGCGATTTCGCCGGAAAACGCGTTTTCGGCCGAAAACGTGTACGTTTGCACTTCCCCGCCACAGGGAAGCTGCTAGCCGGGAATTCTCTGCCTGGTTCTACCCGCTGCCCGGAACGCTACGCAGGGCAAAAGCGGTTCTCGTCCTCCGTGCTTGCTTTTTCTCAGAAAGAGCCGTGGTGTGCGATTTCGCCGGAAAACGCGTTTTCGGCCGAAAACGTGTACGTTTGCACTTCCCCGCCACAGGGAAGCTGCTAGCCGGGAATTCTCTGCCTGGTTCTACCCGCTGCCCGGAACGCTACGCAGGGCAAAAGCGGTTCTCGTCCTCCGTGCTTGCTTTTTCTCAGAAAGAGCCGTGGTGTGCGATTTCGCCGGAAAACGCGTTTTCGGCCGAAAACGTGTACGTTTGCACTTCCCCGCCACAGGGAAGCTGCTAGCCGGGAATTCTCTGCCTGGTTCTACCCGCTGCCCGGAACGCTACGCAGGGCAAAAGCGGTTCTCGTCCTCCGTGCTTGCTTTTTCTCAGAAAGAGCCGTGGTGTGCGATTTGCCGGAAAACGCGTTTTCGGCCGAAAACGTGTACGTTTGCACTTCCCCGCCACAGGGAAGCTGCTAGCCGGGAATTCTCTGCCTGGTTCTACCCGCTGCCCGGATCGCTACGCAGGGCAAAAGCGGTTCTCGTCCTCCGTGCTTGCTTTTTCTCAGAAAGAGCCGTGGTGTGCGTTTTCGCCGGAAAACGCGTTTTCGGCCGAAAACGTGTACGTTTGCAATTCCCCGCCACAGGGAAGCTGCTAGCCGGGAATTCTCTGCCTGGTTCTACCCGCTGCCCGGAACGCTACGCAGGGCAAAAGCGGTTCTCGTCCTCCGTGCTTGCTTTTTCTCAGAAAGAGCCGTGGTGTGCGTTTTCGCCGGAAAACGTGTTTTCGGCCGAAAACGTGTACGTTTGCACTTCCCCGCCACAGGGAAGCTGCTAGCCGGGAATTCTCTGCCTGGTTCTACCCGCTGCCCGGAACGCTACGCAGGGCAAAAGCGGTTCTCGTCCTCCGTGCTTGCTTTTTCTCAGAAAGAGCCGTGGTGTGCGTTTTCGCCGGAAAACGCGTTTTCGGCCGAAAACGTGTACGTTTGCACTTCCCCGCCACAGGGAAGCTGCTAGCCGGGAATTCTCTGCCTGGTTCTACCCGCTGCCCGGAACGCTACGCAGGGCAAAAGCGGTTCTCGTCCTCCGTGCTTGCTTTTTCTCAGAAAGAGCCGTGGTGTGCGTTTTCGCCGGAAAACGCGTTTTCGGCCGAAAACGTGTACGTTTGCACTTCCCCGCCACAGGGAAGCTGCTAGCCGGGAATTCTCTGCCTGGTTCTACCCGCTGCCCGGAACGCTACGCAGGGCAAAAGCGGTTCTCGTCCTCCGTGCTTGCTTTTTCTCAGAAAGAGCCGTGGTGTGCGTTTTCGCCGGAAAACGCGTTTTCGGCCGAAAACGTGTACGTTTGCACTTCCCCGCCACAGGGAAGCTGCTAGCCGGGAATTCTCTGCCTGGTTCTACCCGCTGCCCGGAACGCTACGCAGGGCAAAAGCGGTTCTCGTCCTCCGTGCTTGCTTTTTCTCAGAAAGAGCCGTGGTGTGCGATTTCGCCGGAAAACGCGTTTTCGGCCGAAAACGTGTACGTTTGCACTTCCCCGCCACAGGGAAGCTGCTAGCCGGGAATTCTCTGCCTGGTTCTACCCGCTGCCCGGAACGCTACGCAGGGCAAAAGCGGTTCTCGTCCTCCGTGCTTGCTTTTTCTCAGAAAGAGCCGTGGTGTGCGATTTCGCCGGAAAACGCGTTTTCGGCTGAAAACGTGTACGTTTGCACTTCCCCGCCACAGGGAAGCTGCTAGCCGGGAATTCTCTGCCTGGTTCTACCCGCTGCCCGGAACGCTACGCAGGGCAAAAGCGGTTCTCGTCCTCCGTGCTTGCTTTTTCTCAGAAAGAGCCGTGGTGTGCGTTTTCGCCGGAAAACGCGTTTTCGGCCGAAAACGTGTACGTTTGCACTTCCCCGCCACAGGGAAGCTGCTAGCCGGGAATTCTCTGCCTGGTTCTACCCGCTGCCCGGAACGCTACGCAGGGCAAAAGCGGTTCTCGTCCTCCGTGCTTGCTTTTTCTCAGAAAGAGCCGTGGTGTGCGTTTTCGCCGGAAAACGCGTTTTCGGCCGAAAACGTGTACTTTTGCACTTCCCCGCCACAGGGAAGCTGCTAGCCGGGAATTCTCTGCCTGGTTCTACCCGCTGCCCGGAACGCTACGCAGGGCAAAAGCGGTTCTCGTCCTCCGTGCTTGCTTTTTCTCAGAAAGAGCCGTGGTGTTCGATTTCGCCGGAAAACGCGTTTTCGGCCGAAAACGTGTACGTTTGCACTTCCCCGCCACAGGGAAGCTGCTTGCCGGGAATTCTCTGCCTGGTTCTACCCGCTGCCCGGAACGCTACGCAGGGCAAAAGCGGTTCTCGTCCTCCGTGCTTGCTTTTTCTCAGAAAGAGCCGTGGTGTGCGATTTCGCCGGAAAACGCGTTTTCGGCCGAAAACGTGTACGTTTGCACTTCCCCGCCACAGGGAAGCTGCTAGCCGGGAATTCTCTGCCTGGTTCTACCCGCTGCCCGGAACGCTACGCAGGGCAAAAGCGGTTCTCGTCCTCCGTGCTTGCTTTTTCTCAGAAAGAGCCGTGGTGTGCGATTTCGCCGGAAAACGCGTTTTCGGCCGAAAACGTGTACGTTTGCACTTCCCCGCCACAGGGAAGCTGCTAGCCGGGAATTCTCTGCCTGGTTCTACCCGCTGCCCGGAACGCTACGCAGGGCAAAAGCGGTTCTCGTCCTCCGTGCTTGCTTTTTCTCAGAAAGAGCCGTGGTGTGCGTTTTCGCCGGAAAACGCGTTTTCGGCCGAAAACGTGTACGTTTGCACTTCCCCGCCACAGGGAAGCTGCTAGCCGGGAATTCTCTGCCTGGTTCTACCCGCTGCCCGGAACGCTACGCAGGGCAAAAGCGGTTCTCGTCCTCCGTGCTTGCTTTTTCTCAGAAAGAGCCGTGGTGTGCGATTTCGCCGGAAAACGCGTTTTCAGCCGAAAACGTGTACGTTTGCACTTCCCCGCCACAGGGAAGCTGCTAGCCGGGAATTCTCTGCCTGGTTCTACCCGCTTCCCGGAACGCTACGCAGGGCAAAAGCGGTTCTCGTCCTCCGTGCTTGCTTTTTCTCAGAAAGAGCCGTGGTGTGCGATTTCGCCAGAAAACGCGTTTTCGGCCGAAAACGTGTACGTTTGCACTTCCCCGCCACAGGGAAGCTGCTAGCCGGGAATTCTCTGCCTGGTTCTACCCGCTGCCCGGAACGCTACGCAGGGCAAAAGCGGTTCTCGTCCTCCGTGCTTGCTTTTTCTCAGAAAGAGCCGTGGTGTGCGTTTTCGCCGGAAAACGCGTTTTCGGCCGAAAACGTGTACGTTTGCACTTCCCCGCCACAGGGAAGCTGCTAGCCGGGAATTCTCTGCCTGGTTCTACCCGCTGCCCGGAACGCTACGCAGGGCAAAAGCGGTTCTCGTCCTCCGTGCTTGCTTTTTCTCAGAAAGAGCCGTGGTGTGCGATTTCGCCGGAAAACGCGTTTTCGGCCGAAAACGTGTACGTTTGCACTTCCCCGCCACAGGGAAGCTGCTAGCCGGGAATTCTCTGCCTGGTTCTACCCGCTGCCCGGATCGCTACGCAGGGCAAAAGCGGTTCTCGTCCTCCGTGCTTGCTTTTTCTCAGAAAGAGCCGTGGTGTGCGATTTCGCCGGAAAACGCGTTTTCGGCCGAAAACGTGTACGTTTGCACTTCCCCGCCACAGGGAAGCTGCTAGCCGGGAATTCTCTGCCTGGTTCTACCCGCTGCCCGGAACGCTACACAGGGCAAAAGCGGTTCTCGTCCTCCGTGCTTGCTTTTTCTCAGAAAGAGCCGTGGTGTTCGTTTTCGCCGGAAAACGCGTTTTCGGCCGAAAACGTGTACGTTTGCACTTCCCCGCCACAGGGAAGCTGCTAGCCGGGAATTCTCTGCCTGGTTCTACCCGCTGCCCGGAACGCTACGCAGGGCAAAAGCGGTTCTCGTCCTCCGTGCTTGCTTTTTCTCAGAAAGAGCCGTGGTGTGCGTTTTCGCCGGAAAACGCGTTTTCGGCCGAAAACGTGTACGTTTGCACTTCCCCGCCACAGGGAAGCTGCTAGCCGGGAATTCTCTGCCTGGTTCTACCCGCTGCCCGGAACGCTACGCAGGGCAAAAGCGGTTCTCGTCCTCCGTGCTTGTTTTTTCTCAGAAAGAGCCGTGGTGTGCGATTTCGCCGGAAAACGCGCTTTTGGCCGAAAACGTGTACGTTTGCACTTCCCCGCCACAGGGAAGCTGCTAGCCGGGAATTCTCTGCCTGGTTCTACCCGCTGCCCGGAACGCTACGCAGGGCAAAAGCGGTTCTCGTCCTCCGTGCTTGCTTTTTCTCAGAAAGAGCCGTGGTGTGCGATTTCGCCGGAAAACGCGTTTTCGGCCGAAAACGTGTACGTTTGCACTTCCCCGCCACAGGGAAGCTGCTAGCCGGGAATTCTCTGCCTGGTTCTACCCGCTGCCCGGAACGCTACGCAGGGCAAAAGCGGTTCTCGTCCTCCGTGCTTGCTTTTTCTCAGAAAGAGCCGTGGTGTGCGATTTCGCCGGAAAACGCGTTTTCGGCCGAAAACGTGTACGTTTGCACTTCCCCGCCACAGGGAAGCTGCTAGCCGGGAATTCTCTGCCTGGTTCTACCCGCTGCCCGGAACGCTACGCAGGGCAAAAGCGGTTCTCGTCCTCCGTGCTTGCTTTTTCTCAGAAAGAGCCGTGGTGTGCGATTTCGCCGGAAAACGCGTTTTCGGCCGAAAACGTGTACGTTTGCACTTCCCCGCCACAGGGAAGCTGCTAGCCGGGAATTCTCTGCCTGGTTCTACCCGCTGCCCGGAACGCTACGCAGGGCAAAAGCGGTTCTCGTCCTCCGTGCTTGCTTTTTCTCAGAAAGAGCCGTGGTGTGCGATTTGCCGGAAAACGCGTTTTCGGCCGAAAACGTGTATGTTTGCACTTCCCCGCCACAGGGAAGCTGCTAGCCGGGAATTCTCTGCCTGGTTCTACCCGCTGCCCGGATCGCTACGCAGGGCAAAAGCGGTTCTCGTCCTCCGTGCTTGCTTTTTCTCAGAAAGAGCCGTGGTGTGCGTTTTCGCCGGAAAACGCGTTTTCGGCCGAAAACGTGTACGTTTGCAATTCCCCGCCACAGGGAAGCTGCTAGCCGGGAATTCTCTGCCTGGTTCTACCCGCTGCCCGGAACGCTACGCAGGGCAAAAGCGGTTCTCGTCCTCCGTGCTTGCTTTTTCTCAGAAAGAGCCGTGGTGTGCGTTTTCGCCGGAAAACGCGTTTTCGGCCGAAAACGTGTACGTTTGCACTTCCCCGCCACAGGGAAGCTGCTAGCCGGGAATTCTCTGCCTGGTTCTACCCGCTGCCCGGAACGCTACGCAGGGCAAAAGCGGTTCTCGTCCTCCGTGCTTGCTTTTTCTCAGAAAGAGCCGTGGTGTGCGATTTCGCCGGAAAACGCGTTTTCGGCCGAAAACGTGTACGTTTGCACTTCCCCGCCACAGGGAAGCTGCTAGCCGGGAATTCTCTGCCTGGTTCTACCCGCTGCCCGGAACGCTACGCAGGGCAAAAGCGGTTCTCGTCCTCCGTGCTTGCTTTTTCTCAGAAAGAGCCGTGGTGTGCGTTTTCGCCGGAAAACGCGTTTTCGGCCGAAAACGTGTACGTTTGCACTTCCCCGCCACAGGGAAGCTGCTAGCCGGGAATTCTCTGCCTGGTTCTACCCGCTGCCCGGAACGCTACGCAGGGCAAAAGCGGTTCTCGTCCTCCGTGCTTGCTTTTTCTCAGAAAGAGCCGTGGTGTGCGATTTCGCCGGAAAACGCGTTTTCGGCCGAAAACGTGTACGTTTGCACTTCCCCGCCACAGGGAAGCTGCTAGCCGGGAATTCTCTGCCTGGTTCTACCCGCTGCCCGGAACGCTACGCAGGGCAAAAGCGGTTCTCGTCCTCCGTGCTTGCTTTTTCTCAGAAAGAGCCGTGGTGTGCGATTTCGCCGGAAAACGCGTTTTCGGCTGAAAACGTGTACGTTTGCACTTCCCCGCCACAGGGAAGCTGCTAGCCGGGAATTCTCTGCCTGGTTCTACCCGCTGCCCGGAACGCTACGCAGGGCAAAAGCGGTTCTCGTCCTCCGTGCTTGCTTTTTCTCAGAAAGAGCCGTGGTGTGCGTTTTCGCCGGAAAACGCGTTTTCGGCCGAAAACGTGTACGTTTGCACTTCCCCGCCACAGGGAAGCTGCTAGCCGGGAATTCTCTGCCTGGTTCTACCCGCTGCCCGGAACGCTACGCAGGGCAAAAGCGGTTCTCGTCCTCCGTGCTTGCTTTTTCTCAGAAAGAGCCGTGGTGTGCGTTTTCGCCGGAAAACGCGTTTTCGGCCGAAAACGTGTACGTTTGCACTTCCCCGCCACAGGGAAGCTGCTAGCCGGGAATTCTCTGCCTGGTTCTACCCGCTGCCCGGAACGCTACGCAGGGCAAAAGCGGTTCTCGTCCTCCGTGCTTGCTTTTTCTCAGAAAGAGCCGTGGTGTGCGTTTTCGCCGGAAAACGCGTTTTCGGCCGAAAACGTGTACGTTTGCACTTCCCCGCCACAGGGAAGCTGCTAGCCGGGAATTCTCTGCCTGGTTCTACCCGCTGCCCGGAACGCTACGCAGGGCAAAAGCGGTTCTCGTCCTCCGTGCTTGCTTTTTCTCAGAAAGAGCCGTGGTGTGCGTTTTCGCCGGAAAACGCGTTTTCTGCCGAAAACGTGTACGTTTGCACTTCCCCGCCACAGGGAAGCTGCTAGCCGGGAATTCTCTGCCTGGTTCTACCCGCTGCCCGTAACGCTACGCAGCGCAAAAGCGGTTCTCGTCCTCCGTGCTTGCTTTTTCTCAGAAAGAGCCGTGGTGTGCGATTTCGCCGGAAAACGCGTTTTCGGCCGAAAACGTGTACGTTTGCACTTCCCCGCCACAGGGAAGCTGCTAGCCGGGAATTCTCTGCCTGGTTCTACCCGCTGCCCGGAACGCTACGCAGGGCAAAAGCGGTTCTCGTCCTCCGTGCTTGCTTTTTCTCAGAAAGAGCCGTGGTGTGCGTTTTCGCCGGAAAACGCGTTTTCGGCCGAAAAAGTGTACGTTTGCACTTCCCCGCCACAGGGAAGCTGCTAGCCGGGAATTCTCTGCCTGGTTCTACCCGCTGCCCGGAACGCTACACAGGGCAAAAGCGGTTCTCGTCCTCCGTGCTTGCTTTTTCTCAGAAAGAGCCGTGGTGTTCGTTTTCGCCGGAAAACGCGTTTTCGGCCGAAAACGTGTACGTTTGCACTTCCCCGCCACAGGGAAGCTGCTAGCCGGGAATTCTCTGCCTGGTTCTACCCGCTGCCCGGAACGCTACGCAGGGCAAAAGCGGTTCTCGTCCTCCGTGCTTGCTTTTTCTCAGAAAGAGCCGTGGTGTGCGTTTTCGCCGGAAAACGCGTTTCCGGCCGAAAACGTGTACGTTTGCACTTCCCCGCCACAGGGAAGCTGCTAGCCGGGAATTCTCTGCCTGGTTCTACCCGCTGCCCGGAACGCTACGCAGGGCAAAAGCGGTTCTCGTCCTCCGTGCTTGTTTTTTCTCAGAAAGAGCCGTGGTGTGCGATTTCGCCGGAAAACGCGCTTTTGGCCGAAAACGTGTACGTTTGCACTTCCCCGCCACAGGGAAGCTGCTAGCCGGGAATTCTCTGCCTGGTTCTACCCGCTGCCCGGAACGCTACGCAGGGCAAAAGCGGTTCTCGTCCTCCGTGCTTGCTTTTTCTCAGAAAGAGCCGTGGTGTGCGATTTCGCCGGAAAACGCGTTTTCGGCCGAAAACGTGTACGTTTGCACTTCCCCGCCACAGGGAAGCTGCTAGCCGGGAATTCTCTGCCTGGTTCTACCCGCTGCCCGGAACGCTACGCAGGGCAAAAGCGGTTCTCGTCCTCCGTGCTTGCTTTTTCTCAGAAAGAGCCGTGGTGTGCGATTTCGCCGGAAAACGCGTTTTCGGCCGAAAACGTGTACGTTTGCACTTCCCCGCCACAGGGAAGCTGCTAGCCGGGAATTCTCTGCCTGGTTCTACCCGCTGCCCGGAACGCTACGCAGGGCAAAAGCGGTTCTCGTCCTCCGTGCTTGCTTTTTCTCAGAAAGAGCCGTGGTGTGCGATTTCGCCGGAAAACGCGTTTTCGGCCGAAAACGTGTACGTTTGCACTTCCCCGCCACAGGGAAGCTGCTAGCCGGGAATTCTCTGCCTGGTTCTACCCGCTGCCCGGAACGCTACGCAGGGCAAAAGCGGTTCTCGTCCTCCGTGCTTGCTTTTTCTCAGAAAGAGCCGTGGTGTGCGATTTGCCGGAAAACGCGTTTTCGGCCGAAAACGTGTACGTTTGCACTTCCCCGCCACAGGGAAGCTGCTAGCCGGGAATTCTCTGCCTGGTTCTACCCGCTGCCCGGATCGCTACGCAGGGCAAAAGCGGTTCTCGTCCTCCGTGCTTGCTTTTTCTCAGAAAGAGCCGTGGTGTGCGTTTTCGCCGGAAAACGCGTTTTCGGCCGAAAACGTGTACGTTTGCAATTCCCCGCCACAGGGAAGCTGCTAGCCGGGAATTCTCTGCCTGGTTCTACCCGCTGCCCGGAACGCTACGCAGGGCAAAAGCGGTTCTCGTCCTCCGTGCTTGCTTTTTCTCAGAAAGAGCCGTGGTGTGCGTTTTCGCCGGAAAACGCGTTTTCGGCCGAAAACGTGTACGTTTGCACTTCCCCGCCACAGGGAAGCTGCTAGCCGGGAATTCTCTGCCTGGTTCTACCCGCTGCCCGGAACGCTACGCAGGGCAAAAGCGGTTCTCGTCCTCCGTGCTTGCTTTTTCTCAGAAAGAGCCGTGGTGTGCGTTTTCGCCGGAAAACGCGTTTTCGGCCGAAAACGTGTACGTTTGCACTTCCCCGCCACAGGGAAGCTGCTAGCCGGGAATTCTCTGCCTGGTTCTACCCGCTGCCCGGAACACTACGCAGGGCAAAAGCGGTTCTCGTCCTCCGTGCTTGCTTTTTCTCAGAAAGAGCCGTGGTGTGCGATTTCGCCGGAAAACGCGTTTTCGGCCGAAAACGTGTACGTTTGCACTTCCCCGCCACAGGGAAGCTGCTAGCCGGGAATTCTCTGCCTGGTTCTACCCGCTGCCCGGAACGCTACGCAGGGCAAAAGCGGTTCTCGTCCTCCGTGCTTGCTTTTTCTCAGAAAGAGCCGTGGTGTGCGATTTGCCGGAAAACGCGTTTTCGGCCGAAAACGTGTACGTTTGGACTTCCCCGCCACAGGGAAGCTGCTAGCCGGGAATTCTCTGCCTGGTTCTACCCGCTGCCCGGATCGCTACGCAGGGCAAAAGCGGTTCTCGTCCTCCGTGCTTGCTTTTTCTCAGAAAGAGCCGTGGTGTGCGTTTTCGCCGGAAAACGCGTTTTCGGCCGAAAACGTGTACGTTTGCAATTCCCCGCCACAGGGAAGCTGCTAGCCGGGAATTCTCTGCCTGGTTCTACCCGCTGCCCGGAACGCTACGCAGGGCAAAAGCGGTTCTCGTCCTCCGTGCTTGCTTTTTCTCAGAAAGAGCCGTGGTGTGCGTTTTCGCCGGAAAACGCGTTTTCGGCCGAAAACGTGTACGTTTGCACTTCCCCGCCACAGGGAAGCTGCTAGCCGGGAATTCTCTGCCTGGTTCTACCCGCTGCCCGGAACGCTACGCAGGGCAAAAGCGGTTCTCGTCCTCCGTGCTTGCTTTTTCTCAGAAAGAGCCGTGGTGTGCGTTTTCGCCGGAAAACGCGTTTTCGGCCGAAAACGTGTACGTTTGCACTTCCCCGCCACAGGGAAGCTGCTAGCCGGGAATTCTCTGCCTGGTTCTACCCGCTGCCCGGAACGCTACGCAGGGCAAAAGCGGTTCTCGTCCTCCGTGCTTGCTTTTTCTCAGAAAGAGCCGTGGTGTGCGATTTCGCCGGAAAACGCGTTTTCGGCCGAAAACGTGTACGTTTGCACTTCCCCGCCACAGGGAAGCTGCTAGCCGGGAATTCTCTGCCTGGTTCTACCCGCTGCCCGGAACGCTACGCAGGGCAAAAGCGGTTCTCGTCCTCCGTGCTTGCTTTTTCTCAGAAAGAGCCGTGGTGTGCGTTTTCGCCGGAAAACGCGTTTTCGGCCGAAAACGTGTACGTTTGCACTTCCCCGCCACAGGGAAGCTGCTAGCCGGGAATTCTCTGCCTGGTTCTACCCGCTGCCCGTAACGCTACGCAGCGCAAAAGCGGTTCTCGTCCTCCGTGCTTGTTTTTTCTCAGAAAGAGCCGTGGTGTGCGATTTCGCCGGAAAACGCGTTTTCGGCCGAAAACGTGTACGTTTGCACTTCCCCGCCACAGGGAAGCTGCTAGCCGGGAATTCTCTGCCTGGTTCTACCCGCTGCCCGGAACGCTACGCAGGGCAAAAGCGGTTCTCGTCCTCCGTGCTTGCTTTTTCTCAGAAAGAGCCGTGGTGTGCGTTTTCGCCGGAAAACGCGTTTTCGGCCGAAAACGTGTACGTTTGCACTTCCCCGCCACAGGGAAGCTGCTAGCCGGGAATTCTCTGCCTGGTTCTACCCGCTGCCCGGAACGCTACGCAGGGCAAAAGCGGTTCTCGTCCTCCGTGCTTGCTTTTTCTCAGAAAGAGCCGTGGTGTGCGTTTTCGCCGGAAAACGCGTTTTCGGCCGAAAACGTGTACGTTTGCACTTCCCCGCCACAGGGAAGCTGCTAGCCGGGAATTCTCTGCCTGGTTCTACCCGCTGCCCGGAACGCTACGCAGGGCAAAAGCGGTTCTCGTCCTCCGTGCTTGCTTTTTCTCAGAAAGAGCCGTGGTGTGCGTTTTCGCCGGAAAACGCGTTTTCGGCCGAAAACGTGTACGTTTGCACTTCCCCGCCACAGGGAAGCTGCTAGCCGGGAATTCTCTGCCTGGTTCTACCCGCTGCCCGGAACGCTACGCAGGGCAAAAGCGGTTCTCGTCCTCCGTGCTTGCTTTTTCTCAGAAAGAGCCGTGGTGTGCGATTTCGCCGGAAAACGCGTTTTCGGCCGAAAACGTGTACGTTTGCACTTCCCCGCCACAGGGAAGCTGCTAGCCGGGAATTCTCTGCCTGGTTCTACCCGCTGCCCGGAACGCTACGCAGGGCAAAAGCGGTTCTCGTCCTCCGTGCTTGCTTTTTCTCAGAAAGATCCGTGGTGTGCGATTTCGCCGGAAAACGCGTTTTCGGCTGAAAACGTGTACGTTTGCACTTCCCCGCCACAGGGAAGCTGCTAGCCGGGAATTCTCTGCCTGGTTCTACCCGCTGCCCGGAACGCTACGCAGGGCAAAAGCGGTTCTCGTCCTCCGTGCTTGCTTTTTCTCAGAAAGAGCCGTGGTGTGCGTTTTCGCCGGAAAACGCGTTTTCGGCCGAAAACGTGTACGTTTGCACTTCCCCGCCACAGGGAAGCTGCTAGCCGGGAATTCTCTGCCTGGTTCTACCCGCTGCCCGTAACGCTACGCAGCGCAAAAGCGGTTCTCGTCCTCCGTGCTTGTTTTTTCTCAGAAAGAGCCGTGGTGTGCGATTTCGCCGGAAAACGCGTTTTCGGCCGAAAACGTGTACGTTTGCACTTCCCCGCCACAGGGAAGCTGCTAGCCGGGAATTCTCTGCCTGGTTCTACCCGCTGCCCGGAACGCTACGCAGGGCAAAAGCGGTTCTCGTCCTCCGTGCTTGCTTTTTCTCAGAAAGAGCCGTGGTGTGCGTTTTCGCCGGAAAACGCGTTTTCGGCCGAAAACGTGTACGTTTGCACTTCCCCGCCACAGGGAAGCTGCTAGCCGGGAATTCTCTGCCTGGTTCTACCCGCTGCCCGGAACGCTACGCAGGGCAAAAGCGGTTCTCGTCCTCCGTGCTTGCTTTTTCTCAGAAAGAGCCGTGGTGTGCGTTTTCGCCGGAAAACGCGTTTTCGGCCGAAAACGTGTACGTTTGCACTTCCCCGCCACAGGGAAGCTGCTAGCCGGGAATTCTCTGCCTGGTTCTACCCGCTGCCCGGAACGCTACGCAGGGCAAAAGCGGTTCTCGTCCTCCGTGCTTGCTTTTTCTCAGAAAGAGCCGTGGTGTGCGTTTTCGCCGGAAAACGCGTTTTCGGCCGAAAACGTGTACGTTTGCACTTCCCCGCCACAGGGAAGCTGCTAGCCGGGAATTCTCTGCCTGGTTCTACCCGCTGCCCGGAACGCTACGCAGGGCAAAAGCGGTTCTCGTCCTCCGTGCTTGCTTTTTCTCAGAAAGAGCCGTGGTGTGCGATTTCGCCGGAAAACGCGTTTTCGGCCGAAAACGTGTACGTTTGCACTTCCCCGCCACAGGGAAGCTGCTAGCCGGGAATTCTCTGCCTGGTTCTACCCGCTGCCCGGAACGCTACGCAGGGCAAAAGCGGTTCTCGTCCTCCGTGCTTGCTTTTTCTCAGAAAGAGCCGTGGTGTGCGATTTCGCCGGAAAACGCGTTTTCGGCTGAAAACGTGTACGTTTGCACTTCCCCGCCACAGGGAAGCTGCTAGCCGGGAATTCTCTGCCTGGTTCTACCCGCTGCCCGGAACGCTACGCAGGGCAAAAGCGGTTCTCGTCCTCCGTGCTTGCTTTTTCTCAGAAAGAGCCGTGGTGTGCGTTTTCGCCGGAAAACGCGTTTTCGGCCGAAAACGTGTACGTTTGCACTTCCCCGCCACAGGGAAGCTGCTTGCCGGGAATTCTCTGCCTGGTTCTACCCGCTGCCCGGAACGCTACGCAGGGCAAAAGCGGTTCTCGTCCTCCGTGCTTGCTTTTTCTCAGAAAGAGCCGTGGTGTGCGATTTCGCCGGAAAACGCGTTTTCGGCCGAAAACGTGTACGTTTGCACTTCCCCGCCACAGGGAAGCTGCTAGCCGGGAATTCTCTGCCTGGTTCTACCCGCTGCCCGGAACGCTACGCAGGGCAAAAGCGGTTCTCGTCCTCCGTGCTTGCTTTTTCTCAGAAAGAGCCGTGGTGTGCGTTTTCGCCGGAAAACGCGTTTTCGGCCGAAAACGTGTACGTTTGCACTTCCCCGCCACAGGGAAGCTGCTAGCCGGGAATTCTCTGCCTGGTTCTACCCGCTGCCCGGAACGCTACGCAGGGCAAAAGCGGTTCTCGTCCTCCGTGCTTGCTTTTTCTCAGAAAGAGCCGTGGTGTGCGATTTCGCCGGAAAACGCGTTTTCGGCCGAAAACGTGTACGTTTGCACTTCCCCGCCACAGGGAAGCTGCTAGCCGGGAATTCTCTGCCTGGTTCTACCCGCTGCCCGGAACGCTACGCAGGGCAAAAGCGGTTCTCGTCCTCCGTGCTTGCTTTTTCTCAGAAAGAGCCGTGGTGTGCGATTTCGCCGGAAAACGCGTTTTCGGCCGAAAACGTGTACGTTTGCACTTCCCCGCCACAGGGAAGCTGCTAGCCGGGAATTCTCTGCCTGGTTCTACCCGCTGCCCGGAACGCTACGCAGGGCAAAAGCGGTTCTCGTCCTCCGTGCTTGCTTTTTCTCAGAAAGAGCCGTGGTGTGCGTTTTCGCCGGAAAACGCGTTTTCGGCCGAAAACGTGTACGTTTGCACTTCCCCGCCACAGGGAAGCTGCTAGCCGGGAATTCTCTGCCTGGTTCTACCCGCTGCCCGGAACGCTACGCAGGGCAAAAGCGGTTCTCGTCCTCCGTGCTTGCTTTTTCTCAGAAAGAGCCGTGGTGTGCGATTTCGCCGGAAAACGCGTTTTCGGCCGAAAACGTGTACGTTTGCACTTCCCCGCCACAGGGAAGCTGCTAGCCGGGAATTCTCTGCCTGGTTCTACCCGCTGCCCGGAACGCTACGCAGGGCAAAAGCGGTTCTCGTCCTCCGTGCTTGCTTTTTCTCAGAAAGAGCCGTGGTGTGCGTTTTCGCCGGAAAACGCGTTTTCGGCCGAAAACGTGTACGTTTGCACTTCCCCGCCACAGGGAAGCTGCTAGCCGGGAATTCTCTGCCTGGTTCTACCCGCTGCCCGGAACGCTACGCAGGGCAAAAGCGGTTCTCGTCCTCCGTGCTTGCTTTTTCTCAGAAAGAGCCGTGGTGTGCGTTTTCGCCGGAAAACGCGTTTTCGGCCGAAAACGTGTACGTTTGCACTTCCCCGCCACAGGGAAGCTGCTAGCCGGGAATTCTCTGCCTGGTTCTACCCGCTGCCCGGAACGCTACGCAGGGCAAAAGCGGTTCTCGTCCTCCGTGCTTGCTTTTTCTCAGAAAGAGCCGTGGTGTGCGATTTCGCCGGAAAACGCGTTTTCGGCTGAAAACGTGTACGTTTGCACTTCCCCGCCACAGGGAAGCTGCTAGCCGGGAATTCTCTGCCTGGTTCTACCCGCTGCCCGGAACGCTACGCAGGGCAAAAGCGGTTCTCGTCCTCCGTGCTTGCTTTTTCTCAGAAAGAGCCGTGGTGTGCGTTTTCGCCGGAAAACGCGTTTTCGGCCGAAAACGTGTACGTTTGCACTTCCCCGCCACAGGGAAGCTGCTTGCCGGGAATTCTCTGCCTGGTTCTACCCGCTGCCCGGAACGCTACGCAGGGCAAAAGCGGTTCTCGTCCTCCGTGCTTGCTTTTTCTCAGAAAGAGCCGTGGTGTGCGTTTTCGCCGGAAAACGCGTTTTCGGCCGAAAACGTGTACGTTTGCACTTCCCCGCCACAGGGAAGCTGCTAGCCGGGAATTCTCTGCCTGGTTCTACCCGCTGCCCGGAACGCTACGCAGGGCAAAAGCGGTTCTCGTCCTCCGTGCTTGCTTTTTCTCAGAAAGAGCCGTGGTGTGCGTTTTCGCCGGAAAACGCGTTTTCGGCCGAAAACGTGTACGTTTGCACTTCCCCGCCACAGGGAAGCTGCTAGCCGGGAATTCTCTGCCTGGTTCTACCCGCTGCCCGGAACGCTACGCAGGGCAAAAGCGGTTCTCGTCCTCCGTGCTTGCTTTTTCTCAGAAAGAGCCGTGGTGTGCGTTTTCGCCGGAAAACGCGTTTTCGGCCGAAAACGTGTACGTTTGCACTTCCCCGCCACAGGGAAGCTGCTAGCCGGGAATTCTCTGCCTGGTTCTACCCGCTGCCCGGAACGCTACGCAGGGCAAAAGCGGTTCTCGTCCTCCGTGCTTGCTTTTTCTCAGAAAGAGCCGTGGTGTGCGTTTTCGCCGGAAAACGCGTTTTCGGCCGAAAACGTGTACGTTTGCACTTCCCCGCCACAGGGAAGCTGCTAGCCGGGAATTCTCTGCCTGGTTCTACCCGCTGCCCGGAACGCTACGCAGGGCAAAAGCGGTTCTCGTCCTCCGTGCTTGCTTTTTCTCAGAAAGAGCCGTGGTGTGCGTTTTCGCCGGAAAACGCGTTTTCGGCCGAAAACGTGTACGTTTGCACTTCCCCGCCACAGGGAAGCTGCTAGCCGGGAATTCTCTGCCTGGTTCTACCCGCTGCCCGGAACGCTACGCAGGGCAAAAGCGGTTCTCGTCCTCCGTGCTTGCTTTTTCTCAGAAAGAGCCGTGGTGTGCGATTTCGCCGGAAAACGCGTTTTCGGCCGAAAACGTGTACGTTTGCACTTCCCCGCCACAGGGAAGCTGCTAGCCGGGAATTCTCTGCCTGGTTCTACCCGCTGCCCGGAACGCTACGCAGGGCAAAAGCGGTTCTCGTCCTCCGTGCTTGCTTTTTCTCAGAAAGAGCCGTGGTGTGCGTTTTCGCCGGAAAACGCGTTTTCGGCCGAAAACGTGTACGTTTGCACTTCCCCGCCACAGGGAAGCTGCTAGCCGGGAATTCTCTGCCTGGTTCTACCCGCTGCCCGGAACGCTACGCAGGGCAAAAGCGGTTCTCGTCCTCCGTGCTTGCTTTTTCTCAGAAAGAGCCGTGGTGTGCGTTTTCGCCGGAAAACGCGTTTTCGGCCGAAAACGTGTACGTTTGCACTTCCCCGCCACAGGGAAGCTGCTAGCCGGGAATTCTCTGCCTGGTTCTACCCGCTGCCCGGAACGCTACGCAGGGCAAAAGCGGTTCTCGTCCTCCGTGCTTGCTTTTTCTCAGAAAGAGCCGTGGTGTGCGTTTTCGCCGGAAAACGCGTTTTCGGCCGAAAACGTGTACGTTTGCACTTCCCCGCCACAGGGAAGCTGCTAGCCGGGAATTCTCTGCCTGGTTCTACCCGCTGCCCGGAACGCTACGCAGGGCAAAAGCGGTTCTCGTCCTCCGTGCTTGCTTTTTCTCAGAAAGAGCCGTGGTGTGCGTTTTCGCCGGAAAACGCGTTTTCGGCCGAAAACGTGTACGTTTGCACTTCCCCGCCACAGGGAAGCTGCTAGCCGGGAATTCTCTGCCTGGTTCTACCCGCTGCCCGGAACGCTACGCAGGGCAAAAGCGGTTCTCGTCCTCCGTGCTTGCTTTTTCTCAGAAAGAGCCGTGGTGTGCGTTTTCGCCGGAAAACGCGTTTTCGGCCGAAAACGTGTACGTTTGCACTTCCCCGCCACAGGGAAGCTGCTAGCCGGGAATTCTCTGCCTGGTTCTACCCGCTGCCCGGAACGCTACGCAGGGCAAAAGCGGTTCTCGTCCTCCGTGCTTGCTTTTTCTCAGAAAGAGCCGTGGTGTGCGTTTTCGCCGGAAAACGCGTTTTCGGCCGAAAACGTGTACGTTTGCACTTCCCCGCCACAGGGAAGCTGCTAGCCGGGAATTCTCTGCCTGGTTCTACCCGCTGCCCGGAACGCTACGCAGGGCAAAAGCGGTTCTCGTCCTCCGTGCTTGCTTTTTCTCAGAAAGAGCCGTGGTGTGCGTTTTCGCCGGAAAACGCGTTTTCGGCCGAAAACGTGTACGTTTGCACTTCCCCGCCACAGGGAAGCTGCTAGCCGGGAATTCTCTGCCTGGTTCTACCCGCTGCCCGGAACGCTACGCAGGGCAAAAGCGGTTCTCGTCCTCCGTGCTTGCTTTTTCTCAGAAAGAGCCGTGGTGTGCGATTTCGCCGGAAAACGCGTTTTCGGCCGAAAACGTGTACGTTTGCACTTCCCCGCCACAGGGAAGCTGCTAGCCGGGAATTCTCTGCCTGGTTCTACCCGCTGCCCGGAACGCTACGCAGGGCAAAAGCGGTTCTCGTCCTCCGTGCTTGCTTTTTCTCAGAAAGAGCCGTGGTGTGCGATTTCGCCGGAAAACGCGTTTTCGGCCGAAAACGTGTACGTTTGCACTTCCCCGCCACAGGGAAGCTGCTAGCCGGGAATTCTCTGCCTGGTTCTACCCGCTGCCCGGAACGCTACGCAGGGCAAAAGCGGTTCTCGTCCTCCGTGCTTGCTTTTTCTCAGAAAGAGCCGTGGTGTGCGATTTCGCCGGAAAACGCGTTTTCGGCCGAAAACGTGTACGTTTGCACTTCCCCGCCACAGGGAAGCTGCTAGCCGGGAATTCTCTGCCTGGTTCTACCCGCTGCCCGGAACGCTACGCAGGGCAAAAGCGGTTCTCGTCCTCCGTGCTTGCTTTTTCTCAGAAAGAGCCGTGGTGTGCGATTTCGCCGGAAAACGCGTTTTCGGCCGAAAACGTGTACGTTTGCACTTCCCCGCCACAGGGAAGCTGCTAGCCGGGAATTCTCTGCCTGGTTCTACCCGCTGCCCGGAACGCTACGCAGGGCAAAAGCGGTTCTCGTCCTCCGTGCTTGCTTTTTCTCAGAAAGAGCCGTGGTGTGCGTTTTCGCCGGAAAACGCGTTTTCGGCCGAAAACGTGTACGTTTGCACTTCCCTGCCACAGGGAAGCTGCTAGCCGGGAATTCTCTGCCTGGTTCTACCCGCTGCCCGGAACGCTACGCAGGGCAAAAGCGGTTCTCGTCCTCCGTGCTTGCTTTTTCTCAGAAAGAGCCGTGGTGTGCGTTTTCGCCGGAAAACGTGTTTTCGGCCGAAAACGTGTACGTTTGCACTTCCCCGCCACAGGGAAGCTGCTAGCCGGGAATTCTCTGCCTGGTTCTACCCGCTGCCCGGAACGCTACGCAGGGCAAAAGCGGTTCTCGTCCTCCGTGCTTGCTTTTTCTCAGAAAGAGCCGTGGTGTGCGTTTTCGCCGGAAAACGCGTTTTCGGCCGAAAACGTGTACGTTTGCACTTCCCCGCCACAGGGAAGCTGCTAGCCGGGAATTCTCTGCCTGGTTCTACCCGCTGCCCGGAACGCTACGCAGGGCAAAAGCGGTTCTCATCCTCCGTGCTTGCTTTTTCTCAGAAAGAGCCGTGGTGTGCGATTTCGCCGGAAAACGCGTTTTCGGCCGAAAACGTGTACGTTTGCACTTCCCCGCCACAGGGAAGCTTCTAGCCGGGAATTCTCTGCCTGGTTCTAGCCGCTGCCCGGAACGCTACGCAGGGCAAAAGCGGTTCTCGTCCTCCGTGCTTGCTTTTTCTCAGAAAGAGCCGTGGTGTGCGATTTCGCCGGAAAACGCGTTTTCGGCCGAAAACGTGTACGTTTGCACTTCCCCGCCACAGGGAAGCTGCTAGCCGGGAATTCTCTGCCTGGTTCTACCCGCTGCCCGGAACGCTACGCAGGGCAAAAGCGGTTCTCGTCCTCCGTGCTTGCTTTTTCTCAGAAAGAGCCGTGGTGTGCGATTTCGCCCGAAAACGCGTTTTCGGCCGAAAACGTGTACGTTTGCACTTCCCCGCCACAGGGAAGCTGCTAGCCGGGAATTCTCTGCCTGGTTCTACCCGCTGCCCGGAACGCTACGCAGGGCAAAAGCGGTTCTCGTCCTCCGTGCTTGCTTTTTCTCAGAAAGAGCCGTGGTGTGCGTTTTCGCCGGAAAACGCGTTTTCGGCCGAAAACGTGTACGTTTGCACTTCCCCGCCACAGGGAAGCTGCTAGCCGGGAATTCTCTGCCTGGTTCTACCCGCTGCCCGGAACGCTACGCAGGGCAAAAGCGGTTCTCGTCCTCCGTGCTTGCTTTTTCTCAGAAAGAGCCGTGGTGTGCGTTTTCGCCGGAAAACGCGTTTTCGGCCGAAAACGTGTACGTTTGCACTTCCCCACCACAGGGAAGCTGCTAGCCGGGAATTCTCTGCCTGGTTCTACCCGCTGCCCGGAACGCTACGCAGGGCAAAAGCGGTTCTCATCCTCCGTGCTTGCTTTTTCTCAGAAAGAGACGTGGTGTGCGATTTCGCCAGAAAACGCGTTTTCGGCCGAAAACGTGTACGTTTGCACTTCCCCGCCACAGGGAAGCTGCTAGCCGGGAATTCTCTGCCTGGTTCTACCCGCTGCCCGGAACGCTACGCAGGGCAAAAGCGGTTCTCGTCCTCCGTGCTTGCTTTTTCTCAGAAAGAGCCGTGGTGTGCGATTTCGCCGGAAAACGCGTTTTCGGCCGAAAACGTGTACGTTTGCACTTCCCCGCCACAGGGAAGCTGCTAGCCGGGAATTCTCTGCCTGGTTCTACCCGCTGCCCGGAACGCTACGCAGGGCAAAAGCGGTTCAGGTCCTCCGTGCTTGCTTTTTCTCAGAAAGAGCCGTGGTGTGCGATTTCGCCGGAAAACGCGTTTTCGGCCGAAAACGTGTACGTTTGCACTTCCCCGCCACAGGGAAGCTGCTAGCCGGGAATTCTCTGCCTGGTTCTACCCGCTGCCCGGAACGCTACGCAGGGCAAAAGCGGTTCTCGTCCTCCGTGCTTGCTTTTTCTCAGAAAGAGCCGTGGTGTGCGTTTTCGCCGGAAAACGCGTTTTCGGCCGAAAACGTGTACGTTTGCACTTCCCCGCCACAGGGAAGCTGCTAGCCGGGAATTCTCTGCCTGGTTCTACCCGCTGCCCGGAACGCTACGCAGGGCAAAAGCGGTTCTCGTCCTCCGTGCTTGCTTTTTCTCAGAAAGAGCCGTGGTGTGCGTTTTCGCCGGAAAACGCGTTTTCGGCCGAAAACGTGTACGTTTGCACTTCCCCGCCACAGGGAAGCTGCTAGCCGGGAATTCTCTGCCTGGTTCTACCCGCTGCCCGGAACGCTACGCAGGGCAAAATCGGTTCTCATCCTCCGTGCTTGCTTTTTCTCAGAAAGAGACGTGGTGTGCGATTTCGCCAGAAAACGCGTTTTCGGCCGAAAACGTGTACGTTTGCACTTCCCCGCCACAGGGAAGCTGCTAGCCGGGAATTCTCTGCCTGGTTCTACCCGCTGCCCGGAACGCTACGCAGGGCAAAAGCGGTTCTCGTCCTCCGTGCTTGCTTTTTCTCAGAAAGAGCCGTGGTGTGCGTTTTCGCCGGAAAACGCGTTTTCGGCCGAAAACGTGTACGTTTGCACTTCCCCGCCACAGGGAAGCTGCTAGCCGGGAATTCTCTGCCTGGTTCTACCCGCTGCCCGGAACGCTACGCAGGGCAAAAGCGGTTCTCGTCCTCCGTGCTTGCTTTTTCTCAGAAAGAGCCGTGGTGTGCGATTTCGCCGGAAAACGCGTTTTCGGCCGAAAACGTGTACGTTTGCACTTCCCTGCCACAGGGAAGCTGCTAGCCGGGAATTCTCTGCCTGGTTCTACCCGCTGCCCGGAACGCTACGCAGGGCAAAAGCGGTTCTCGTCCTCCATGCTTGCTTTTTCTCAGAAAGAGCCGTGGTGTGCGATTTCGCCGGAAAACGCGTTTTCGGCCGAAAACGTGTACGTTTGCACTTCCCCGCCACAGGGAAGCTGCTAGCCGGGAATTCTCTGCCTGGTTCTACCCGCTGCCCGGAACGCTACGCAGGGCAAAAGCGGTTCTCGTCCTCCGTGCTTGCTTTTTCTCAGAAAGAGCCGTGGTGTGCGTTTTCGCCGGAAAACGCGTTTTCGGCCGAAAACGTGTACGTTTGCACTTCCCCGCCACAGGGAAGCTGCTAGCCGGGAATTCTCTGCCTGGTTCTACCCGCTGCCCGGAACGCTACGCAGGGCAAAAGCGGTTCTCGTCCTCCGTGCTTGCTTTTTCTCAGAAAGAGCCGTGGTGTGCGATTTCGCCGGAAAACGCGTTTTCGGCCGAAAACGTGTACGTTTGCACTTCCCCGCCACAGGGAAGCTGCTAGCCGGGAATTCTCTGCCTGGTTCTACCCGCTGCCCGGAACGCTACGCAGGGCAAAAGCGGTTCTCGTCCTCCGTGCTTGCTTTTTCTCAGAAAGAGCCGTGGTGTGCGTTTTCGCCGGAAAACGCGTTTTCGGCCGAAAACGTGTACGTTTGCACTTCCCCGCCACAGGGAAGCTGCTAGCCGGGAATTCTCTGCCTGGTTCTACCCGCTGCCCGGAACGCTACGCAGGGCAAAAGCGGTTCTCGTCCTCCGTGCTTGCTTTTTCTCAGAAAGAGCCGTGGTGTGCGTTTTCGCCGGAAAACGCGTTTTCGGCCGAAAACGTGTACGTTTGCACTTCCCCGCCACAGGGAAGCTGCTAGCCGGGAATTCTCTGCCTGGTTCTACCCGCTGCCCGGAACGCTACGCAGGGCAAAAGCGGTTCTCGTCCTCCGTGCTTGCTTTTTCTCAGAAAGAGCCGTGGTGTGCGTTTTCGCCGGAAAACACGTTTTCCGCCGAAAACGTGTACGTTTGCACTTCCCCGCCACAGGGAAGCTGCTAGCCGGGAATTCTCTGCCTGGTTCTACCCGCTGCCCGGAACGCTACGCAGGGCAAAAGCGGTTCTCGTCCTCCGTGCTTGCTTTTTCTCAGAAAGAGCCGTGGTGTGCGATTTCGCCGGAAAACACGTTTTAGGCCGAAAACGTGTACGTTTGCACTTCCCCGCCACAGGGAAGCTGCTAGCCGGGAATTCTCTGCCTGGTTCTACCCGCTGCCCGGAACGCTACGCAGGGCAAAAGCGGTTCTCGTCCTCCGTGCTTGCTTTTTCTCAGAAAGAGCCGTGGTGTGCGTTTTCGCCGGAAAACGCGTTTTCGGCCGAAAACGTGTACGTTTGCACTTCCCCGCCACAGGGAAGCTGCTAGCCGGGAATTCTCTGCCTGGTTCTACCCGCTGCCCGGAACGCTACGCAGGGCAAAAGCGGTTCTCGTCCTCCGTGCTTGCTTTTTCTCAGAAAGAGCCGTGGTGTGCGATTTCGCCGGAAAACGCGTTTTCGGCCG
Organism: Athene noctua; assembly: GCF_965140245.1. Lineage (NCBI taxonomy): Eukaryota > Metazoa > Chordata > Aves > Strigiformes > Strigidae > Athene > Athene noctua. The sequence continues at coordinate 58,519 of NW_027437805.1, forward strand.
AAAACGTGTACGTTTGCACTTCCCCGCCACAGGGAAGCTGCTAGCCGGGAATTCTCTGCCTGGTTCTACCCGCTGCCCGGAACGCTACGCAGGGCAAAAGCGGTTCTCGTCCTCCGTGCTTGCTTTTTCTCAGAAAGAGCCGTGGTGTGCGATTTCGCCGGAAAACGCGTTTTCGGCCGAAAACGTGTACGTTTGCACTTCCCCGCCACAGGGAAGCTGCTAGCCGGGAATTCTCTGCCTGGTTCTACCCGCTGCCCGGAACGCTACGCAGGGCAAAAGCGGTTCTCGTCCTCCGTGCTTGCTTTTTCTCAGAAAGAGCCGTGGTGTGCGATTTCGCCGGAAAACGCGTTTTCGGCCGAAAACGTGTACGTTTGCACTTCCCCGCCACAGGGAAGCTGCTAGCCGGGAATTCTCTGCCTGGTTCTACCCGCTGCCCGGAACGCTACGCAGGGCAAAAGCGGTTCTCGTCCTCCGTGCTTGCTTTTTCTCAGAAAGAGCCGTGGTGTGCGATTTCGCCGGAAAACGCGTTTTCGGCCGAAAACGTGTACGTTTGCACTTCCCCGCCACAGGGAAGCTGCTAGCCGGGAATTCTCTGCCTGGTTCTACCCGCTGCCCGGAACGCTACGCAGGGCAAAAGCGGTTCTCGTCCTCCGTGCTTGCTTTTTCTCAGAAAGAGCCGTGGTGTGCGTTTTCGCCGGAAAACGCGTTTTCGGCCGAAAACGTGTACGTTTGCACTTCCCCGCCACAGGGAAGCTGCTAGCCGGGAATTCTCTGCCTGGTTCTACCCGCTGCCCGGAACGCTACGCAGGGCAAAAGCGGTTCTCGTCCTCCGTGCTTGCTTTTTCTCAGAAAGAGCCGTGGTGTGCGTTTTCGCCGGAAAACGTGTTTTCGGCCGAAAACGTGTACGTTTGCACTTCCCCGCCACAGGGAAGCTGCTAGCCGGGAATTCTCTGCCTGGTTCTACCCGCTGCCCGGAACGCTACGCAGGGCAAAAGCGGTTCTCGTCCTCCGTGCTTGCTTTTTCTCAGAAAGAGCCGTGGTGTGCGTTTTCGCCGGAAAACACGTTTTCCGCCGAAAACGTGTACGTTTGCACTTCCCCGCCACAGGGAAGCTGCTAGCCGGGAATTCTCTGCCTGGTTCTACCCGCTGCCCGGAACGCTACGCAGGGCAAAAGCGGTTCTCGTCCTCCGTGCTTGCTTTTTCTCAGAAAGAGCCGTGGTGTGCGATTTCGCCGGAAAACACGTTTTAGGCCGAAAACGTGTACGTTTGCACTTCCCCGCCACAGGGAAGCTGCTAGCCGGGAATTCTCTGCCTGGTTCTACCCGCTGCCCGGAACGCTACGCAGGGCAAAAGCGGTTCTCGTCCTCCGTGCTTGCTTTTTCTCAGAAAGAGCCGTGGTGTGCGTTTTCGCCGGAAAACGCGTTTTCGGCCGAAAACGTGTACGTTTGCACTTCCCCGCCACAGGGAAGCTGCTAGCCGGGAATTCTCTGCCTGGTTCTACCCGCTGCCCGGAACGCTACGCAGGGCAAAAGCGGTTCTCGTCCTCCGTGCTTGCTTTTTCTCAGAAAGAGCCGTGGTGTGCGATTTCGCCGGAAAACGCGTTTTCGGCCGAAAACGTGTACGTTTGCACTTCCCCGCCACAGGGAAGCTGCTAGCCGGGAATTCTCTGCCTGGTTCTACCCGCTGCCCGGAACGCTACGCAGGGCAAAAGCGGTTCTCGTCCTCCGTGCTTGCTTTTTCTCAGAAAGAGCCGTGGTGTGCGATTTCGCCGGAAAACGCGTTTTCGGCCGAAAACGTGTACGTTTGCACTTCCCCGCCACAGGGAAGCTGCTAGCCGGGAATTCTCTGCCTGGTTCTACCCGCTGCCCGGAACGCTACGCAGGGCAAAAGCGGTTCTCGTCCTCCGTGCTTGCTTTTTCTCAGAAAGAGCCGTGGTGTGCGATTTCGCCGGAAAACGCGTTTTCGGCCGAAAACGTGTACGTTTGCACTTCCCCGCCACAGGGAAGCTGCTAGCCGGGAATTCTCTGCCTGGTTCTACCCGCTGCCCGGAACGCTACGCAGGGCAAAAGCGGTTCTCGTCCTCCGTGCTTGCTTTTTCTCAGAAAGAGCCGTGGTGTGCGATTTCGCCGGAAAACGCGTTTTCGGCCGAAAACGTGTACGTTTGCACTTCCCCGCCACAGGGAAGCTGCTAGCCGGGAATTCTCTGCCTGGTTCTACCCGCTGCCCGGAACGCTACGCAGGGCAAAAGCGGTTCTCGTCCTCCGTGCTTGCTTTTTCTCAGAAAGAGCCGTGGTGTGCGTTTTCGCCGGAAAACGCGTTTTCGGCCGAAAACGTGTACGTTTGCACTTCCCCGCCACAGGGAAGCTGCTAGCCGGGAATTCTCTGCCTGGTTCTACCCGCTGCCCGGAACGCTACGCAGGGCAAAAGCGGTTCTCGTCCTCCGTGCTTGCTTTTTCTCAGAAAGAGCCGTGGTGTGCGTTTTCGCCGGAAAACGTGTTTTCGGCCGAAAACGTGTACGTTTGCACTTCCCCGCCACAGGGAAGCTGCTAGCCGGGAATTCTCTGCCTGGTTCTACCCGCTGCCCGGAACGCTACGCAGGGCAAAAGCGGTTCTCGTCCTCCGTGCTTGCTTTTTCTCAGAAAGAGCCGTGGTGTGCGTTTTCGCCGGAAAACGCGTTTTCGGCCGAAAACGTGTACGTTTGCACTTCCCCGCCACAGGGAAGCTGCTAGCCGGGAATTCTCTGCCTGGTTCTACCCGCTGCCCGGAACGCTGCGCAGGGCAAAAGCGGTTCTCATCCTCCGTGCTTGCTTTTTCTCAGAAAGAGCCGTGGTGTGCGATTTCGCCGGAAAACGCGTTTTCGGCCGAAAACGTGTACGTTTGCACTTCCCCGCCACAGGGAAGCTTCTAGCCGGGAATTCTCTGCCTGGTTCTAGCCGCTGCCCTGAACGCTACGCAGGGCAAAAGCGGTTCTCGTCCTCCGTGCTTGCTTTTTCTCAGAAAGAGCCGTGGTGTGCGATTTCGCCGGAAAACGCGTTTTCGGCCGAAAACGTGTACGTTTGCACTTCCCCGCCACAGGGAAGCTGCTAGCCGGGAATTCTCTGCCTGGTTCTACCCGCTGCCCGGAACGCTACGCAGGGCAAAAGCGGTTCTCGTCCTCCGTGCTTGCTTTTTCTCAGAAAGAGCCGTGGTGTGCGATTTCGCCCGAAAACGCGTTTTCGGCCGAAAACGTGTACGTTTGCACTTCCCCGCCACAGGGAAGCTGCTAGCCGGGAATTCTCTGCCTGGTTCTACCCGCTGCCCGGAACGCTACGCAGGGCAAAAGCGGTTCTCGTCCTCCGTGCTTGCTTTTTCTCAGAAAGAGCCGTGGTGTGCGTTTTCGCCGGAAAACGCGTTTTCGGCCGAAAACGTGTACGTTTGCACTTCCCCGCCACAGGGAAGCTGCTAGCCGGGAATTCTCTGCCTGGTTCTACCCGCTGCCCGGAACGCTACGCAGGGCAAAAGCGGTTCTCGTCCTCCGTGCTTGCTTTTTCTCAGAAAGAGCCGTGGTGTGCGATTTCGCCCGAAAACGCGTTTTCGGCCGAAAACGTGTACGTTTGCACTTCCCCGCCACAGGGAAGCTGCTAGCCGGGAATTCTCTGCCTGGTTCTACCCGCTGCCCGGAACGCTACGCAGGGCAAAAGCGGTTCTCGTCCTCCGTGCTTGCTTTTTCTCAGAAAGAGCCGTGGTGTGCGTTTTCGCCGGAAAACGCGTTTTCGGCCGAAAACGTGTACGTTTGCACTTCCCCGCCACAGGGAAGCTGCTAGCCGGGAATTCTCTGCCTGGTTCTACCCGCTGCCCGGAACGCTACGCAGGGCAAAAGCGGTTCTCGTCCTCCGTGCTTGCTTTTTCTCAGAAAGAGCCGTGGTGTGCGTTTTCGCCGGAAAACGCGTTTTCGGCCGAAAACGTGTACGTTTGCACTTCCCCGCCACAGGGAAGTGCTAGCCGGGAATTCTCTGCCTGGTTCTACCCGCTGCCCGGAACGCTACGCAGGGCAAAAGCGGTTCTCATCCTCCGTGCTTGCTTTTTCTCAGAAAGAGACGTGGTGTGCGATTTCGCCAGAAAACGCGTTTTCGGCCGAAAACGTGTACGTTTGCACTTCCCCGCCACAGGGAAGCTGCTAGCCGGGAAATCTCTGCCTGGTTCTACCCGCTGCCCGGAACGCTACGCAGGGCAAAAGCGGTTCTCGTCCTCCGTGCTTGCTTTTTCTCAGAAAGAGCCGTGGTGTGCGTTTTCGCCGGAAAACGCGTTTTCGGCCGAAAACGTGTACGTTTGCACTTCCCTGCCACAGGGAAGCTGCTAGCCGGGAATTCTCTGCCTGGTTCTACCCGCTGCCCGGAACGCTACGCAGGGCAAAAGCGGTTCTCGTCCTCCGTGCTTGCTTTTTCTCAGAAAGAGCCGTGGTGTGCGATTTCGCCGGAAAACGCGTTTTCGGCCGAAAACGTGTACGTTTGCACTTCCCTGCCACAGGGAAGCTGCTAGCCGGGAATTCTCTGCCTGGTTCTACCCGCTGCCCGGAACGCTACGCAGGGCAAAAGCGGTTCTCGTCCTCCATGCTTGCTTTTTCTCAGAAAGAGCCGTGGTGTGCGATTTCGCCGGAAAACGCGTTTTCGGCCGAAAACGTGTACGTTTGCACTTCCCCGCCACAGGGAAGCTGCTAGCCGGGAATTCTCTGCCTGGTTCTACCCGCTGCCCGGAACGCTACGCAGGGCAAAAGCGGTTCTCGTCCTCCGTGCTTGCTTTTTCTCAGAAAGAGCCGTGGTGTGCGTTTTAGCCGGAAAACGCGTTTTCGGCCGAAAACGTGTACGTTTGCACTTCCCCGCCACAGGGAAGCTGCTAGCCGGGAATTCTCTGCCTGGTTCTACCCGCTGCCCGGAACGCTACGCAGGGCAAAAGCGGTTCTCGTCCTCCGTGCTTGCTTTTTCTCAGAAAGAGCCGTGGTGTGCGATTTCGCCGGAAAACGCGTTTTCGGCCGAAAACGTGTACGTTTGCACTTCCCCGCCACAGGGAAGCTGCTAGCCGGGAATTCTCTGCCTGGTTCTACCCGCTGCCCGGAACGCTACGCAGGGCAAAAGCGGTTCTCGTCCTCCGTGCTTGCTTTTTCTCAGAAAGAGCCGTGGTGTGCGATTTCGCCGGAAAACACGTTTTAGGCCGAAAACGTGTACGTTTGCACTTCCCCGCCACAGGGAAGCTGCTAGCCGGGAATTCTCTGCCTGGTTCTACCCGCTGCCCGGAACGCTACGCAGGGCAAAAGCGGTTCTCGTCCTCCGTGCTTGCTTTTTCTCAGAAAGAGCCGTGGTGTGCGTTTTCGCCGGAAAACGCGTTTTCGGCCGAAAACGTGTACGTTTGCACTTCCCCGCCACAGGGAAGCTGCTAGCCGGGAATTCTCTGCCTGGTTCTACCCGCTGCCCGGAACGCTACGCAGGGCAAAAGCGGTTCTCGTCCTCCGTGCTTGCTTTTTCTCAGAAAGAGCCGTGGTGTGCGATTTCGCCGGAAAACGCGTTTTCGGCCGAAAACGTGTACGTTTGCACTTCCCCGCCACAGGGAAGCTGCTAGCCGGGAATTCTCTGCCTGGTTCTACCCGCTGCCCGGAACGCTACGCAGGGCAAAAGCGGTTCTCGTCCTCCGTGCTTGCTTTTTCTCAGAAAGAGCCGTGGTGTGCGATTTCGCCGGAAAACGCGTTTTCAGCCGAAAACGTGTACGTTTGCACTTCCCCGCCACAGGGAAGCTGCTAGCCGGGAATTCTCTGCCTGGTTCTACCCGCTGCCCGGAACGCTACGCAGGGCAAAAGCGGTTCTCGTCCTCCGTGCTTGCTTTTTCTCAGAAAGAGCCGTGGTGTGCGATTTCGCCGGAAAACGCGTTTTCGGCCGAAAACGTGTACGTTTGCACTTCCCCGCCACAGGGAAGCTGCTAGCCGGGAATTCTCTGCCTGGTTCTACCCGCTGCCCGGAACGCTACGCAGGGCAAAAGCGGTTCTCGTCCTCCGTGCTTGCTTTTTCTCAGAAAGAGCCGTGGTGTGCGTTTTCGCCGGAAAACGCGTTTTCGGCCGAAAACGTGTACGTTTGCACTTCCCCGCCACAGGGAAGCTGCTAGCCGGGAATTCTCTGCCTGGTTCTACCCGCTGCCCGGAACGCTACGCAGGGCAAAAGCGGTTCTCGTCCTCCGTGCTTGCTTTTTCTCAGAAAGAGCCGTGGTGTGCGTTTTCGCCGGAAAACGAGTTTTCGGCCGAAAACGTGTACGTTTGCACTTCCCCGCCACAGGGAAGCTGCTAGCCGGGAATTCTCTGCCTGGTTCTACCCGCTGCCCGGAACGCTACGCAGGGCAAAAGCGGTTCTCGTCCTCCGTGCTTGCTTTTTCTCAGAAAGAGCCGTGGTGTGCGTTTTCGCCGGAAAACGCGTTTTCGGCCGAAAACGTGTACGTTTGCACTTCCCCGCCACAGGGAAGCTGCTAGCCGGGAATTCTCTGCCTGGTTCTACCCGCTGCCCGGAACGCTACGCAGGGCAAAAGCGGTTCTCGTCCTCCGTGCTTGCTTTCTCTCAGAAAGAGCCGTGGTGTGCGATTTCGCCGGAAAACGCGTTTTCGGCCGAAAACGTGTACGTTTGCACTTCCCTGCCACAGGGAAGCTGCTAGCCGGGAATTCTCTGCCTGGTTCTACCCGCTGCCCGGAACGCTACGCAGGGCAAAAGCGGTTCTCGTCCTCCGTGCTTGCTTTTTCTCAGAAAGAGCCGTGGTGTGCGATTTCGCCGGAAAACGTGTTTTCGGCCGAAAACGTGTACGTTTGCACTTCCCCGCCACAGGGAAGCTGCTAGCCGGGAATTCTCTGCCTGGTTCTAGCCGCTGCCCGGAACGCTACGCAGGGCAAAAGCGGTTCTCGTCGTCCGTGCTTGCTTTTTCTCAGAAAGAGCCGTGGTGTGCGTTTTCGCCGGAAAACGCGTTTTCGGCCGAAAACGTGTACGTTTGCACTTCCCCGCCACAGGGAAGCTGCTAGCCGGGAATTCTCTGCCTGGTTCTACCCGCTGCCCGGAACGCTACGCAGGGCAAAAGCGGTTCTCGTCCTCCGTGCTTGCTTTTTCTCAGAAAGAGCCGTGGTGTGCGTTTTCGCCGGAAAACGCGTTTTCGGCCGAAAACGTGTACTTTTGCACTTCCCCGCCACAGGGAAGCTGCTAGCCGGGAATTCTCTGCCTGGTTCTACCCGCTGCCCGGAACGCTACGCAGGGCAAAAGCGGTTCTCATCCTCCGTGCTTGCTTTTTCTCAGAAAGAGCCGTGGTGTGCGATTTCGCCGGAAAACGCGTTTTCGGCCGAAAACGTGTACGTTTGCACTTCCCCGCCACAGGGAAGCTTCTAGCCGGGAATTCTCTGCCTGGTTCTAGCCGCTGCCCGGAACGCTACGCAGGGCAAAAGCGGTTCTCGTCCTCCGTGCTTGCTTTTTCTCAGAAAGAGCCGTGGTGTGCGATTTCGCCGGAAAACGCGTTTTCGGCCGAAAACGTGTACGTTTGCACTTCCCCGCCACAGGGAAGCTGCTAGCCGGGAATTCTCTGCCTGGTTCTACCCGCTGCCCGGAACGCTACGCAGGGCAAAAGCGGTTCTCGTCCTCCGTGCTTGCTTTTTCTCAGAAACAGCCGTGGTGTGCGATTTCGCCCGAAAACGCGTTTTCGGCCGAAAACGTGTACGTTTGCACTTCCCCGCCACAGGGAAGCTGCTAGCCGGGAATTCTCTGCCTGGTTCTACCCGCTGCCCGGAACGCTACGCAGGGCAAAAGCGGTTCTCGTCCTCCGTGCTTGCTTTTTCTCAGAAAGAGCCGTGGTGTGCGTTTTCGCCGGAAAACGCGTTTTCGGCCGAAAACGTGTACGTTTGCACTTCCCCGCCACAGGGAAGCTGCTAGCCGGGAATTCTCTGCCTGGTTCTACCCGCTGCCCGGAACGCTACGCAGGGCAAAAGCGGTTCTCATCCTCCGTGCTTGCTTTTTCTCAGAAAGAGACGTGGTGTGCGATTTCGCCAGAAAACGCGTTTTCGGCCGAAAACGTGTACGTTTCCACTTCCCCGCCACAGGGAAGCTGCTAGCCGGGAATTCTCTGCCTGGTTCTACCCGCTGCCCGGAACGCTACGCAGGGCAAAAGCGGTTCTCGTCCTCCGTGCTTGCTTTTTCTCAGAAAGAGCCGTGGTGTGCGATTTCGCCGGAAAACGCGTTTTCGGCCGAAAACGTGTACGTTTGCACTTCCCCGCCACAGGGAAGCTGCTAGCCGGGAATTCTCTGCCTGGTTCTACCCGCTGCCCGGAACGCTACGCAGGGCAAAAGCGGTTCTCGTCCTCCGTGCTTGCTTTTTCTCAGAAAGAGCCGTGGTGTGCGATTTCGCCGGAAAACGCGTTTTCGGCCGAAAACGTGTACGTTTGCACTTCCCCGCCACAGGGAAGCTGCTAGCCGGGAATTCTCTGCCTGGTTCTACCCGCTGCCCGGAACGCTACGCAGGGCAAAAGCGGTTCTCGTCCTCCGTGCTTGCTTTTTCTCAGAAAGAGCCGTGGTGTGCGTTTTCGCCGGAAAACGCGTTTTCGGCCGAAAACGTGTACGTTTGCACTTCCCCGCCACAGGGAAGCTGCTAGCCGGGAATTCTCTGCCTGGTTCTACCCGCTGCCCGGAACGCTACGCAGGGCAAAAGCGGTTCTCGTCCTCCGTGCTTGCTTTTTCTCAGAAAGAGCCGTGGTGTGCGTTTTCGCCGGAAAACGCGTTTTTGGCCGAAAACGTGTACGTTTGCACTTCCCCGCCACAGGGAAGCTGCTAGCCGGGAATTCTCTGCCTGGTTCTACCCGCTGCCCGGAACGCTACGCAGGGCAAAAGCGGTTCTCATCCTCCGTGCTTGCTTTTTCTCAGAAAGAGACGTGGTGTGCGATTTCGCCGGAAAACGCGTTTTCGGCCGAAAACGTGTACGTTTGCACTTCCCCGCCACAGGGAAGCTGCTAGCCGGGAATTCTCTGCCTGGTTCTACCCGCTGCCCGGAACGCTACGCAGGGCAAAAGCGGTTCTCGTCCTCCGTGCTTGCTTTTTCTCAGAAAGAGCCGTGGTGTGCGATTTCGCCGGAAAACGCGTTTTCGGCCGAAAACGTGTACGTTTGCACTTCCCTGCCACAGGGAAGCTGCTAGCCGGGAATTCTCTGCCTGGTTCTACCCGCTGCCCGGAACGCTACGCAGGGCAAAAGCGGTTCTCGTCCTCCGTGCTTGCTTTTTCTCAGAAAGAGACGTGGTGTGCGATTTCGCCGGAAAACGCGTTTTCGGCCGAAAACGTGTACGTTTGCACTTCCCCGCCACAGGGAAGCTGCTAGCCGGGAATTCTCTGCCTGGTTCTACCCGCTGCCCGGAACGCTACGCAGGGCAAAAGCGGTTCTCGTCCTCCGTGCTTGCTTTTTCTCAGAAAGAGCCGTGGTGTGCGTTTTCGCCGGAAAACGCGTTTTCGGCCGAAAACGTGTACGTTTGCACTTCCCCGCCACAGGGAAGCTGCTAGCCGGGAATTCTCTGCCTGGTTCTACCCGCTGCCCGGAACGCTACGCAGGGCAAAAGCGGTTCTCGTCCTCCGTGCTTGCTTTTTCTCAAAAGAGCCGTGGTGTGCGTTTTCGCCGGAAAACGCGTTTTCGGCCGAAAACGTGTACGTTTGCACTTCCCCGCCACAGGGAAGCTGCTAGCCGGGAATTCTCTGCCTGGTTCTACCCGCTGCCCGGAACGCTACGCAGGGCAAAAGCGGTTCTCATCCTCCGTGCTTGCTTTTTCTCAGAAAGAGACGTGGTGTGCGATTTCGCCAGAAAACGCGTTTTCGGCCGAAAACGTGTACGTTTGCACTTCCCCGCCACAGGGAAGCTGCTAGCCGGGAATTCTCTGCCTGGTTCTACCCGCTGCCCGGAACGCTACGCAGGGCAAAAGCGGTTCTCGTCCTCCGTGCTTGCTTTTTCTCAGAAAGAGCCGTGGTGTGTGATTTCGCCGGAAAACGCGTTTTCGGCCGAAAACGTGTACGTTTGCACTTCCCTGCCACAGGGAAGCTGTTAGCCGGGAATTCTCTGCCTGGTTCTACCCGCTGCCCGGAACGCTACGCAGGGCAAAAGCGGTTCTCGTCCTCCGTGCTTGCTTTTTCTCAGAAAGAGCCGTGGTGTGCGATTTCGCCGGAAAACGCGTTTTCGGCCGAAATCGTGTACGTTTGCACTTCCCCGCCACAGGGAAGCTCCTAGCCGGGAATTCTCTGCCTGGTTCTACCTGCTGCCCGGAACGCTACGCAGGGCAAAAGCGGTTCTCGTCCTCCGTGCTTGCTTTTTCTCAGAAAGAGCCGTGGTGTGCGATTTCGCCGGAAAACGCGTTTTCGGCCGAAAACGTGTACGTTTGCACTTCCCCGCCACAGGGAAGCTGCTAGCCGGGAATTCTCTGCCTGGTTCTACCCGCTGCCCGGAACGCTACGCAGGGCAAAAGCGGTTCTCGTCCTCCGTGCTTGCTTTTTCTCAGAAAGAGCCGTGGTGTGCGATTTCGCCGGAAAACGCGTTTTCGGCCGAAAACGTGTACGTTTGCACTTCCCCGCCACAGGGAAGCTGCTAGCCGGGAATTCTCTGCCTGGTTCTACCCGCTGCCCGGAACGCTACGCAGGGCAAAAGCGGTTCTCATCCTCCGTGCTTGCTTTTTCTCAGAAAGAGCCGTGGTGTGCGATTTCGCCGGAAAACGCGTTTTCGGCCGAAAACGTGTACGTTTGCACTTCCCCGCCACAGGGAAGCTCCTAGGCGGGAATTCTCTGCCTGGTTCTACCCGCTGCCCGGAACGCTACGCAGGGCAAAAGCGGTTCTCGTCCTCCGTGCTTGCTTTTTCTCAGAAAGAGCCGTGGTGTGCGATTTCGCCGGAAAACGCTTTTTTGGCCGAAAACGTGTAGGTTTGCACTTCCCCGCCACAGGGAAGCTGCTAGCCGGGAATTCTCTGCCTGGTTCTACCCGCTGCCCGGAACGCTACGCAGGGCAAAAGCTGTTCTCGTCCTCCGTGCTTGCTTTTTCTCAGAAAGAGCCGTGGTGTGCGATTTCGCCGGAAAACGCGTTTTCGGCCGAAAACGTGTACGTTTGCACTTCCCCGCCACAGGGAAGCTGCTAGCCGGGAATTCTCTGCCTGGTTCTACCCGCTGCCCGGAACGCTACGCAGGGCAAAAGCGGTTCTCATCCTCCGTGCTTGCTTTTTCTCAGAAAGAGCCGTGGTGTGCGATTTCGCCGGAAAACGCGTTTTCGGCCGAAAACGTGTACGTTTGCACTTCCCCGCCACAGGGAAGCTGCTAGCCGGGAATTCTCTGCCTGGTTCTACCCGCTGCCCGGAACGCTACGCAGGGCAAAAGCGGTTCTCGTCCTCCGTGCTTGCTTTTTCTCAGAAAGAGCCGTGGTGTGCGTTTTCGCCGGAAAACGCGTTTTCGGCCGAAAACGTGTACGTTTGCACTTCCCCGCCACAGGGAAGCTGCTAGCCGGGAATTCTCTGCCTGGTTCTACCCGCTGCCCGGAACGCTACGCAGGGCAAAAGCGGTTCTCGTCCTCCGTGCTTGCTTTTTCTCAGAAAGAGCCGTGGTGTGCGTTTTCGCCGGAAAACGTGTTTTCGGCCGAAAACGTGTACGTTTGCACTTCCCCGCCACAGGGAAGCTGCTAGCCGGGAATTCTCTGCCTGGTTCTACCCGCTGCCCGGAACGCTACGCAGGGCAAAAGCGGTTCTCGTCCTCCGTGCTTGCTTTTTCTCAGAACGAGCCGTGGTGTGCGTTTTCGCCGGAAAACGCGTTTTCGGCCGAAAACGTGTACGTTTGCACTTCCCCGCCACAGGGAAGCTGCTAGCCGGGAATTCTCTGCCTGGTTCTACCCGCTGCCCGGAACGCTACGCAGGGCAAAAGCGGTTCTCGTCCTCCGTGCTTGCTTTTTCTCAGAAAGAGCCGTGGTGTGCGATTTCGCCGGAAAACGCGTTTTCGGCCGAAAACGTGTACGTTTGCACTTCCCCGCCACAGGGAAGCTGCTAGCCGGGAATTCTCTGCCTGGTTCTACCCGCTGCCCGGAACGCTACGCAGGGCAAAAGCGGTTCTCATCCTCCGTGCTTGCTTTTTCTCAGAAAGAGCCGTGGTGTGCGATTTCGCCGGAAAACGCGTTTTCGGCCGAAAACGTGTACGTTTGCACTTCCCCGCCACAGGGAAGCTGCTAGCCGGGAATTCTCTGCCTGGTTCTACCCGCTGCCCGGAACGCTACGCAGGGCAAAAGCGGTTCTCGTCCTCCGTGCTTGCTTTTTCTCAGAAAGAGCCGTGGTGTGCGTTTTCGCCAGAAAACGCGTTTTCGGCCGAAAACGTGTACGTTTGCACTTCCCCGCCACAGGGAAGCTGCTAGCCGGGAATTCTCTGCCTGGTTCTACCCGCTGCCCGGAACGCTACGCAGGGCAAAAGCGGTTCTCGTCCTCCGTGCTTACTTTTTCTCAGCAAGAGCCGTGGTGTGCGATTTCGCCGGAAAACGCGTTTTCGGCCGAAAACGTGTACGTTTGCACTTCCCCGCCACAGGGAAGCTGCTAGCCGGGATTTCTCTGCCTGGTTCTACCTGCTGCCCGGAACGCTACGCAGGGCAAAAGCGGTTCTCGTCCTCCGTGCTTGCTTTTTCTCAGAAAGAGCCGTGGTGTGCGTTTTCGCCGGAAAACGCGTTTTCGGCTGAAAACGTGTACGTTTGCACTTCCCCGCCACAGGGAAGCTGCTAGCCGGGAATTCTCTGCCTGGTTCTACCCGCTGCCCGGAACGCTACGCAGGGCAAAAGCGGTTCTCGTCCTCCGTGCTTGCTTTTTCTCAGAAAGAGCCGTGGTGTGCGATTTCGCCGGAAAACGCGTTTTCGGCCGAAAACGTGTACGTTTGCTCTTCCCCGCCACAGGGAAGCTGCTAGCCGGGAATTCTCTGCCTGGTTCTACCCGCTGCCCGGAACGCTACGCAGGGCAAAAGCGGTTCTCGTCCTCCGTGCTTGCTTTTTCTCAGAAAGAGCCGTGGTGTGCGATTTCGCCGGAAAACGCGTTTTCGGCCGAAAACGTGTACGTTTGCTCTTCCCCGCCACAGGGAAGCTGCTAGCCGGGAATTCTCTGCCTGGTTCTACCCGCTGCCCGGAACGCTACGCAGGGCAAAAGCGGTTCTCGTCCTCCGTGCTTGCTTTTTCTCAGAAAGAGCCGTGGTGTGCGTTTTCGCCGGAAAACGCGTTTTCGGCCGAAAACGTGTACGTTTGCACTTCCCCGCCACAGGGAAGCTGCTAGCCGGGAATTCTCTGCCTGGTTCTACCCGCTGCCCGGAACGCTACGCAGGGCAAAAGCGGTTCTCGTCCTCCGTGCTTGCTTTTTCTCAGAAAGAGACGTGGTGTGCGTTTTCGCCGGAAAACGCGTTTTCGGCCGAAAACGTGTACGTTTGCACTTCCCCGCCACAGGGAAGCTGCTAGCCGGGAATTCTCTGCCTGGTTCTACCCGCTGCCCGGAACGCTACGCAGGGCAAAAGCGGTTCTCGTCCTCCGTGCTTGCTTTTTCTCAGAAAGAGCCGTGGTGTGCGTTTTCGCCGGAAAACGCGTTTTCGGCCGAAAACGTGTACGTTTGCACTTCCCCGCCACAGGGAAGCTGCTAGCCGGGAATTCTCTGCCTGGTTCTACCCGCTGCCCGGAACGCTACGCAGGGCAAAAGCGGTTCTCGTCCTCCGTGCTTGCTTTTTCTCAGAAAGAGCCGTGGTGTGCGATTTCGCCGGAAAACGCGTTTTCGGCCGAAAACGTGTACGTTTGCACTTCCCCGCCACAGGGAAGCTGCTAGCCGGGAATTCTCTGCCTGGTTCTACCCGCTGCCCGGAACGCTACGCAGGGCAAAAGCGGTTCTCGTCCTCCGTGCTTGCTTTTTCTCAGAAAGAGCCGTGGTGTGCGTTTTCGCCGGAAAACGCGTTTTCGGCCGAAAACGTGTACGTTTGCACTTCCCCGCCACAGGGAAGCTGCTAGCCGGGAATTCTCTGCCTGGTTCTACCCGCTGCCCGGAACGCTACGCAGGGCAAAAGCGGTTCTCGTCCTCCGTGCTTGCTTTTTCTCAGAAAGAACCGTGGTGTGCGTTTTCGCCGGAAAACGCGTTTTCGGCCGAAAACGTGTACGTTTGCACTTCCCCGCCACAGGGAAGCTGCTAGCCGGGAATTCTCTGCCTGGTTCTACCCGCTGCCCGGAACGCTACGCAGGGCAAAAGCGGTTCTCGTCCTCCGTGCTTGCTTTTTCTCAGAAAGAGCCGTGGTGTGCGTTTTCGCCGGAAAACGCGTTTTCGGCCGAAAACGTGTACGTTTGCACTTCCCCGCCACAGGGAAGCTGCTAGCCGGGAATTCTCTGCCTGGTTCTACCCGCTGCCCGGAACACTACGCAGGGCAAAAGCGGTTCTCGTCCTCCGTGCTTGCTTTTTCTCAGAAAGAGCCGTGGTGTGCGTTTTCGCCGGAAAACGCGTTTTCGGCCGAAAACGTGTACGTTTGCACTTCCCCGCCACAGGGAAGCTGCTAGCCGGGAATTCTCTGCCTGGTTCTACCCGCTGCCCGGAACGCTACGCAGGGCAAAAGCGGTTCTCGTCCTCCGTGCTTGCTTTTTCTCAGAAAGAGCCGTGGTGTGCGTTTTCGCCGGAAAACGCGTTTTCGGCCGAAAACGTGTACGTTTGCACTTCCCCGCCACAGGGAAGCTGCTAGCCGGGAATTCTCTGCCTGGTTCTACCCGCTGCCCGGAACGCTACGCAGGGCAAAAGCGGTTCTCGTCCTCCGTGCTTGCTTTTTCTCAGAACGAGCCGTGGTGTGCGATTTCGCCGGAAAACGCGTTTTCGGCCGAAAACGTGTACGTTTGCACTTCCCCGCCACAGGGAAGCTGCTAGCCGGGAATTCTCTGCCTGGTTCTACCCGCTGCCCGGAACGCTACGCAGGGCAAAAGCGATTCTCGTCCTCCGTGCTTGCTTTTTCTCAGAAAGAGCCGTGGTGTGCGTTTTCGCCGGAAAACGCGTTTTCGGCCGAAAACGTGTACGTTTGCACTTCCCCGCCACAGGGAAGCTGCTAGCCGGGAATTCTCTGCCTGGTTCTACCCGCTGCCGGAACGCTACGCAGGGCAAAAGCGGTTCTCGTCCTCCGTGCTTGCTTTTTCTCAGAACGAGCCGTGGTGTGCGTTTTCGCCGGAAAACGCGTTTTCGGCCGAAAACGTGTACGTTTGCACTTCCCCGCCACAGGGAAGCTGCTAGCCGGGAATTCTCTGCCTGGTTCTACCCGCTGCCCGGAACGCTACGCAGGGGAAAAGCGGTTCTCGTCCTCCGTGCTTGCTTTTTCTCAGAAAGAGCCGTGGTGTGCGATTTCGTCGGAAAACGCGTTTTCGGCCGAAAACGTGTACGTTTGCACTTCCCCGCCACAGGGAAGCTGCTAGCCGGGAATTCTCTGCCTGGTTCTACCCGCTGCCCGGAACGCTACGCAGGGCAAAAGCGGTTCTCATCCTCCGTGCTTGCTTTTTCTCAGAAAGAGCCGTGGTGTGCGATTTCGCCGGAAAACGCGTTTTCGGCCGAAAACGTGTACGTTTGCACTTCCCCGCCACAGGGAAGCTGCTAGCCGGGAATTCTCTGCCTGGTTCTACCCGCTGCCCGGAACGCTACGCAGGGGAAAAGCGGTTCTCGTCCTCCGTGCTTGCTTTTTCTCAGAAAGAGCCGTGGTGTGCGATTTCGCCGGAAAACGCGTTTTCGGCCGAAAACGTGTACGTTTGCACTTCCCCGCCACAGGGAAGCTGCTAGCCGGGAATTCTCTGCCTGGTTCTACCCGCTGCCCGGAACGCTACGCAGGGCAAAAGCGGTTCTCATCCTCCGTGCTTGCTTTTTCTCAGAAAGAGCCGTGGTGTGCGATTTCGCCGGAAAACGCGTTTTCGGCCGAAAACGTGTACGTTTGCACTTCCCCGCCACAGGGAAGCTGCTAGCCGGGAATTCTCTGCCTGGTTCTACCCGCTGCCCGGAACGCTACGCAGGGCAAAAGCGGTTCTCGTCCTCCGTGCTTGCTTTTTCTCAGAAAGAGCCGTGGTGTGCGATTTCGCCGGAAAACGCGTTTTCGGCCGAAAACGTGTACGTTTGCACTTCCCCGCCACAGGGAAGCTGCTAGCCGGGAATTCTCTGCCTGGTTCTACCCGCTGCCCGGAACGCTACGCAGCGCAAAAGCGGTTCTCGTCCTCCGTGCTTGCTTTTTCTCAGAAAGAGCCGTGGTGTGCGATTTCGCCGGAAAACGCGTTTTCGGCCGAAAACGTGTACGTTTGCACTTCCCCGCCACAGGGAAGCTGCTAGCCGGGAATTCTCTGCCTGGTTCTACCCGCTGCCCGGAACGCTACGCAGGGCAAAAGCGGTTCTCATCCTCCGTGCTTGCTTTTTCTCAGAAAGAGACGTGGTGTGCGATTTCGCCGGAAAACGGGTTTTCGGCCGAAAACGTGTACGTTTGCACTTCCCCGCCACAGGGAAGCTGCTAGCCGGGAATTCTCTGCCTGGTTCTACCCGCTGCCCGGAACGCTACGCAGGGCAAAAGCGGTTCTCGTCCTCCGTGCTTGCTTTTTCTCAGAAAGAGCCGTGGTGTGCGATTTCGCCGGAAAACGCGTTTTCGGCCGAAAACGTGTACGTTTGCACTTCCCCGCCACAGGGAAGCTGCTAGCCGGGAATTCTCTGCCTGGTTCTACCCGCTGCCCGGAACGCTACGCAGGGCAAAAGCGGTTCTCGTCCTCCGTGCTTGCTTTTTCTCAGAAAGAGCCGTGGTGTGCGATTTCGCCGGAAAACGCGTTTTCGGCCGAAAACGTGTACGTTTGCACTTCCCCGCCACAGGGAAGCTGCTAGCCGGGAATTCTCTGCCTGGTTCTACCCGCTGCCCGGAACGCTACGCAGGGCAAAAGCGGTTCTCGTCCTCCGTGCTTGCTTTTTCTCAGAAAGAGCCGTGGTGTGCGATTTCGCCGGAAAACGCGTTTTCGGCCGAAAACGTGTACGTTTGCACTTCCCCGCCACAGGGAAGCTGCTAGCCGGGAATTCTCTGCCTGGTTCTACCCGCTGCCCGGAACGCTACGCAGGGCAAAAGCGGTTCTCGTCCTCCGTGCTTGCTTTTTCTCAGAAAGAGCCGTGGTGTGCGTTTTCGCCGGAAAACGCGTTTTCGGCCGAAAACGTGTACGTTTGCACTTCCCCGCCACAGGGAAGCTGCTAGCCGGGAATTCTCTGCCTGGTTCTACCCGCTGCCCGGAACGCTACGCAGGGCAAAAGCGGTTCTCGATCCTCCGTGCTTGCTTTTTCTCAGAAAGAGCCGTGGTGTGCGTTTTCGCCGGAAAACGCGTTTTCGGCCGAAAACGTGTACGTTTGCACTTCCCCGCCACAGGGAAGCTGCTAGCCGGGAATTCTCTGCCTGGTTCTACCCGCTGCCCGGAACGCTACGCAGGGCAAAAGCGGTTCTCGTCCTCCGTGCTTGCTTTTTCTCAGAAAGAGCCGTGGTGTGCGTTTTCGCCGGAAAACGCGTTTTCGGCCGAAAACGTGTACGTTTGCACTTCCCCGCCACAGGGAAGCTGCTAGCCGGGAATTCTCTGCCTGGTTCTACCCGCTGCCCGGAACGCTACGCAGGGCAAAAGCGGTTCTCGTCCTCCGTGCTTGCTTTTTCTCAGAAAGAGCCGTGGTGTGCGTTTTCGCCGGAAAACGCGTTTTCGGCCGAAAACGTGTACGTTTGCACTTCCCCGCCACAGGGAAGCTGCTAGCCGGGAATTCTCTGCCTGGTTCTACCCGCTGCCCGGAACGCTACGCAGGGCAAAAGCGGTTCTCGTCCTCCGTGCTTGCTTTTTCTCAGAAAGAGCCGTGGTGTGCGTTTTCGCCGGAAAACGCGTTTTCGGCCGAAAACGTGTACGTTTGCACTTCCCCGCCACAGGGAAGCTGCTAGCCGGGAATTCTCTGCCTGGTTCTACCCGCTGCCCGGAACGCTACGCAGGGCAAAAGCGGTTCTCGTCCTCCGTGCTTGCTTTTTCTCAGAAAGAGCCGTGGTGTGCGTTTTCGCCGGAAAACGCGTTTTCGGCCGAAAACGTGTACGTTTGCACTTCCCCGCCACAGGGAAGCTGCTAGCCGGGAATTCTCTGCCTGGTTCTACCCGCTGCCCGGAACGCTACGCAGGGCAAAAGCGGTTCTCGTCCTCCGTGCTTGCTTTTTCTCAGAAAGAGCCGTGGTGTGCGTTTTCGCCGGAAAACGCGTTTTCGGCCGAAAACGTGTACGTTTGCACTTCCCCGCCACAGGGAAGCTGCTAGCCGGGAATTCTCTGCCTGGTTCTACCCGCTGCCCGGAACGCTACGCAGGGCAAAAGCGGTTCTCGTCCTCCGTGCTTGCTTTTTCTCAGAAAGAGCCGTGGTGTGCGTTTTCGCCGGAAAACGCGTTTTCGGCCGAAAACGTGTACGTTTGCACTTCCCCGCCACAGGGAAGCTGCTAGCCGGGAATTCTCTGCCTGGTTCTACCCGCTGCCCGGAACGCTACGCAGGGCAAAAGCGGTTCTCGTCCTCCGTGCTTGCTTTTTCTCAGAAAGAGCCGTGGTGTGCGTTTTCGCCGGAAAACGCGTTTTCGGCCGAAAACGTGTACGTTTGCACTTCCCCGCCACAGGGAAGCTGCTAGCCGGGAATTCTCTGCCTGGTTCTACCCGCTGCCCGGAACGCTACGCAGGGCAAAAGCGGTTCTCGTCCTCCGTGCTTGCTTTTTCTCAGAAAGAGCCGTGGTGTGCGTTTTCGCCGGAAAACGCGTTTTCGGCCGAAAACGTGTACGTTTGCACTTCCCCGCCACAGGGAAGCTGCTAGCCGGGAATTCTCTGCCTGGTTCTACCCGCTGCCCGGAACGCTACGCAGGGCAAAAGCGGTTCTCGTCCTCCGTGCTTGCTTTTTCTCAGAAAGAGCCGTGGTGTGCGTTTTCGCCGGAAAACGCGTTTTCGGCCGAAAACGTGTACGTTTGCACTTCCCCGCCACAGGGAAGCTGCTAGCCGGGAATTCTCTGCCTGGTTCTACCCGCTGCCCGGAACGCTACGCAGGGCAAAAGCGGTTCTCGTCCTCCGTGCTTGCTTTTTCTCAGAAAGAGCCGTGGTGTGCGTTTTCGCCGGAAAACGCGTTTTCGGCCGAAAACGTGTACGTTTGCACTTCCCCGCCACAGGGAAGCTGCTAGCCGGGAATTCTCTGCCTGGTTCTACCCGCTGCCCGGAACGCTACGCAGGGCAAAAGCGGTTCTCGTCCTCCGTGCTTGCTTTTTCTCAGAAAGAGCCGTGGTGTGCGTTTTCGCCGGAAAACGCGTTTTCGGCCGAAAACGTGTACGTTTGCACTTCCCCGCCACAGGGAAGCTGCTAGCCGGGAATTCTCTGCCTGGTTCTACCCGCTGCCCGGAACGCTACGCAGGGCAAAAGCGGTTCTCGTCCTCCGTGCTTGCTTTTTCTCAGAAAGAGCCGTGGTGTGCGTTTTCGCCGGAAAACGCGTTTTCGGCCGAAAACGTGTACGTTTGCACTTCCCCGCCACAGGGAAGCTGCTAGCCGGGAATTCTCTGCCTGGTTCTACCCGCTGCCCGGAACGCTACGCAGGGCAAAAGCGGTTCTCGTCCTCCGTGCTTGCTTTTTCTCAGAAAGAGCCGTGGTGTGCGTTTTCGCCGGAAAACGCGTTTTCGGCCGAAAACGTGTACGTTTGCACTTCCCCGCCACAGGGAAGCTGCTAGCCGGGAATTCTCTGCCTGGTTCTACCCGCTGCCCGGAACGCTACGCAGGGCAAAAGCGGTTCTCGTCCTCCGTGCTTGCTTTTTCTCAGAAAGAGCCGTGGTGTGCGTTTTCGCCGGAAAACGCGTTTTCGGCCGAAAACGTGTACGTTTGCACTTCCCCGCCACAGGGAAGCTGCTAGCCGGGAATTCTCTGCCTGGTTCTACCCGCTGCCCGGAACGCTACGCAGGGCAAAAGCGGTTCTCGTCCTCCGTGCTTGCTTTTTCTCAGAAAGAGCCGTGGTGTGCGTTTTCGCCGGAAAACGCGTTTTCGGCCGAAAACGTGTACGTTTGCACTTCCCCGCCACAGGGAAGCTGCTAGCCGGGAATTCTCTGCCTGGTTCTACCCGCTGCCCGGAACGCTACGCAGGGCAAAAGCGGTTCTCGTCCTCCGTGCTTGCTTTTTCTCAGAAAGAGCCGTGGTGTGCGTTTTCGCCGGAAAACGCGTTTTCGGCCGAAAACGTGTACGTTTGCACTTCCCCGCCACAGGGAAGCTGCTAGCCGGGAATTCTCTGCCTGGTTCTACCCGCTGCCCGGAACGCTACGCAGGGCAAAAGCGGTTCTCGTCCTCCGTGCTTGCTTTTTCTCAGAAAGAGCCGTGGTGTGCGTTTTCGCCGGAAAACGCGTTTTCGGCCGAAAACGTGTACGTTTGCACTTCCCCGCCACAGGGAAGCTGCTAGCCGGGAATTCTCTGCCTGGTTCTACCCGCTGCCCGGAACGCTACGCAGGGCAAAAGCGGTTCTCGTCCTCCGTGCTTGCTTTTTCTCAGAAAGAGCCGTGGTGTGCGTTTTCGCCGGAAAACGCGTTTTCGGCCGAAAACGTGTACGTTTGCACTTCCCCGCCACAGGGAAGCTGCTAGCCGGGAATTCTCTGCCTGGTTCTACCCGCTGCCCGGAACGCTACGCAGGGCAAAAGCGGTTCTCGTCCTCCGTGCTTGCTTTTTCTCAGAAAGAGCCGTGGTGTGCGTTTTCGCCGGAAAACGCGTTTTCGGCCGAAAACGTGTACGTTTGCACTTCCCCGCCACAGGGAAGCTGCTAGCCGGGAATTCTCTGCCTGGTTCTACCCGCTGCCCGGAACGCTACGCAGGGCAAAAGCGGTTCTCGTCCTCCGTGCTTGCTTTTTCTCAGAAAGAGCCGTGGTGTGCGTTTTCGCCGGAAAACGCGTTTTCGGCCGAAAACGTGTACGTTTGCACTTCCCCGCCACAGGGAAGCTGCTAGCCGGGAATTCTCTGCCTGGTTCTACCCGCTGCCCGGAACGCTACGCAGGGCAAAAGCGGTTCTCGTCCTCCGTGCTTGCTTTTTCTCAGAAAGAGCCGTGGTGTGCGTTTTCGCCGGAAAACGCGTTTTCGGCCGAAAACGTGTACGTTTGCACTTCCCCGCCACAGGGAAGCTGCTAGCCGGGAATTCTCTGCCTGGTTCTACCCGCTGCCCGGAACGCTACGCAGGGCAAAAGCGGTTCTCGTCCTCCGTGCTTGCTTTTTCTCAGAAAGAGCCGTGGTGTGCGTTTTCGCCGGAAAACGCGTTTTCGGCCGAAAACGTGTACGTTTGCACTTCCCCGCCACAGGGAAGCTGCTAGCCGGGAATTCTCTGCCTGGTTCTACCCGCTGCCCGGAACGCTACGCAGGGCAAAAGCGGTTCTCGTCCTCCGTGCTTGCTTTTTCTCAGAAAGAGCCGTGGTGTGCGTTTTCGCCGGAAAACGCGTTTTCGGCCGAAAACGTGTACGTTTGCACTTCCCCGCCACAGGGAAGCTGCTAGCCGGGAATTCTCTGCCTGGTTCTACCCGCTGCCCGGAACGCTACGCAGGGCAAAAGCGGTTCTCGTCCTCCGTGCTTGCTTTTTCTCAGAAAGAGCCGTGGTGTGCGTTTTCGCCGGAAAACGCGTTTTCGGCCGAAAACGTGTACGTTTGCACTTCCCCGCCACAGGGAAGCTGCTAGCCGGGAATTCTCTGCCTGGTTCTACCCGCTGCCCGGAACGCTACGCAGGGCAAAAGCGGTTCTCGTCCTCCGTGCTTGCTTTTTCTCAGAAAGAGCCGTGGTGTGCGTTTTCGCCGGAAAACGCGTTTTCGGCCGAAAACGTGTACGTTTGCACTTCCCCGCCACAGGGAAGCTGCTAGCCGGGAATTCTCTGCCTGGTTCTACCCGCTGCCCGGAACGCTACGCAGGGCAAAAGCGGTTCTCGTCCTCCGTGCTTGCTTTTTCTCAGAAAGAGCCGTGGTGTGCGTTTTCGCCGGAAAACGCGTTTTCGGCCGAAAACGTGTACGTTTGCACTTCCCCGCCACAGGGAAGCTGCTAGCCGGGAATTCTCTGCCTGGTTCTACCCGCTGCCCGGAACGCTACGCAGGGCAAAAGCGGTTCTCGTCCTCCGTGCTTGCTTTTTCTCAGAAAGAGCCGTGGTGTGCGTTTTCGCCGGAAAACGCGTTTTCGGCCGAAAACGTGTACGTTTGCACTTCCCCGCCACAGGGAAGCTGCTAGCCGGGAATTCTCTGCCTGGTTCTACCCGCTGCCCGGAACGCTACGCAGGGCAAAAGCGGTTCTCGTCCTCCGTGCTTGCTTTTTCTCAGAAAGAGCCGTGGTGTGCGTTTTCGCCGGAAAACGCGTTTTCGGCCGAAAACGTGTACGTTTGCACTTCCCCGCCACAGGGAAGCTGCTAGCCGGGAATTCTCTGCCTGGTTCTACCCGCTGCCCGGAACGCTACGCAGGGCAAAAGCGGTTCTCGTCCTCCGTGCTTGCTTTTTCTCAGAAAGAGCCGTGGTGTGCGTTTTCGCCGGAAAACGCGTTTTCGGCCGAAAACGTGTACGTTTGCACTTCCCCGCCACAGGGAAGCTGCTAGCCGGGAATTCTCTGCCTGGTTCTACCCGCTGCCCGGAACGCTACGCAGGGCAAAAGCGGTTCTCGTCCTCCGTGCTTGCTTTTTCTCAGAAAGAGCCGTGGTGTGCGTTTTCGCCGGAAAACGCGTTTTCGGCCGAAAACGTGTACGTTTGCACTTCCCCGCCACAGGGAAGCTGCTAGCCGGGAATTCTCTGCCTGGTTCTACCCGCTGCCCGGAACGCTACGCAGGGCAAAAGCGGTTCTCGTCCTCCGTGCTTGCTTTTTCTCAGAAAGAGCCGTGGTGTGCGTTTTCGCCGGAAAACGCGTTTTCGGCCGAAAACGTGTACGTTTGCACTTCCCCGCCACAGGGAAGCTGCTAGCCGGGAATTCTCTGCCTGGTTCTACCCGCTGCCCGGAACGCTACGCAGGGCAAAAGCGGTTCTCGTCCTCCGTGCTTGCTTTTTCTCAGAAAGAGCCGTGGTGTGCGTTTTCGCCGGAAAACGCGTTTTCGGCCGAAAACGTGTACGTTTGCACTTCCCCGCCACAGGGAAGCTGCTAGCCGGGAATTCTCTGCCTGGTTCTACCCGCTGCCCGGAACGCTACGCAGGGCAAAAGCGGTTCTCGTCCTCCGTGCTTGCTTTTTCTCAGAAAGAGCCGTGGTGTGCGTTTTCGCCGGAAAACGCGTTTTCGGCCGAAAACGTGTACGTTTGCACTTCCCCGCCACAGGGAAGCTGCTAGCCGGGAATTCTCTGCCTGGTTCTACCCGCTGCCCGGAACGCTACGCAGGGCAAAAGCGGTTCTCGTCCTCCGTGCTTGCTTTTTCTCAGAAAGAGCCGTGGTGTGCGTTTTCGCCGGAAAACGCGTTTTCGGCCGAAAACGTGTACGTTTGCACTTCCCCGCCACAGGGAAGCTGCTAGCCGGGAATTCTCTGCCTGGTTCTACCCGCTGCCCGGAACGCTACGCAGGGCAAAAGCGGTTCTCGTCCTCCGTGCTTGCTTTTTCTCAGAAAGAGCCGTGGTGTGCGTTTTCGCCGGAAAACGCGTTTTCGGCCGAAAACGTGTACGTTTGCACTTCCCCGCCACAGGGAAGCTGCTAGCCGGGAATTCTCTGCCTGGTTCTACCCGCTGCCCGGAACGCTACGCAGGGCAAAAGCGGTTCTCGTCCTCCGTGCTTGCTTTTTCTCAGAAAGAGCCGTGGTGTGCGTTTTCGCCGGAAAACGCGTTTTCGGCCGAAAACGTGTACGTTTGCACTTCCCCGCCACAGGGAAGCTGCTAGCCGGGAATTCTCTGCCTGGTTCTACCCGCTGCCCGGAACGCTACGCAGGGCAAAAGCGGTTCTCGTCCTCCGTGCTTGCTTTTTCTCAGAAAGAGCCGTGGTGTGCGTTTTCGCCGGAAAACGCGTTTTCGGCCGAAAACGTGTACGTTTGCACTTCCCCGCCACAGGGAAGCTGCTAGCCGGGAATTCTCTGCCTGGTTCTACCCGCTGCCCGGAACGCTACGCAGGGCAAAAGCGGTTCTCGTCCTCCGTGCTTGCTTTTTCTCAGAAAGAGCCGTGGTGTGCGTTTTCGCCGGAAAACGCGTTTTCGGCCGAAATCGTGTACGTTTGCACTTCCCCGCCACAGGGAAGCTGCTAGCCGGGAATTCTCTGCCTGGTTCTACCCGCTGCCCGGAACGCTACGCAGGGCAAAAGCGGTTCTCGTCCTCCGTGCTTGCTTTTTCTCAGAAAGAGCCGTGGTGTGCGTTTTCGCCGGAAAACGCGTTTTCGGCCGAAATCGTGTACGTTTGCACTTCCCCGCCACAGGGAAGCTGCTAGCCGGGAATTCTCTGCCTGGTTCTACCCGCTGCCCGGAACGCTACGCAGGGCAAAAGCGGTTCTCGTCCTCCGTGCTTGCTTTTTCTCAGACAGAGCCGTGGTGTGCGTTTTCGCCGGAAAACGCGTTTTCGGCCGAAAACGTGTACGTTTGCACTTCCCCGCCACAGGGAAGCTGCTAGCCGGGAATTCTCTGCCTGGTTCTACCCGCTGCCCGGAACGCTACGCAGGGCAAAAGCGGTTCTCGTCCTCCGTGCTTGCTTTTTCTCAGAAAGAGCCGTGGTGTGCGATTTCGCCGGAAAACGCGTTTTCGGCCGAAAACGTGTACGTTTGCACTTCCCCGCCACAGGGAAGCTGCTAGCCGGGAATTCTCTGCCTGGTTCTACCCGCTGCCCGGAACGCTACGCAGGGCAAAAGCGGTTCTCGTCCTCCGTGCTTGCTTTTTCTCAGACAGAGCCGTGGTGTGCTATTTCGCCGGAAAACGCGTTTTCGGCCGAAAACGTGTACGTTTGCACTTCCCCGCCACAGGGAAGCTGCTAGCCGGGAATTCTCTGCCTGGTTCTACCCGCTGCCCGGAACGCTACGCAGGGCAAAAGCGGTTCTCGTCCTCCGTGCTTGCTTTTTCTCAGAAAGAGCCGTGGTGTGCGATTTCGCCGGAAAACGCGTTTTCGGCCGAAAACGTGTACGTTTGCACTTCCCCGCCACAGGGAAGCTGCTAGCCGGGAATTCTCTGCCTGGTTCTACCCGCTGCCCGGAACGCTACGCAGGGCAAAAGCGGTTCTCGTCCTCCGTGCTTGCTTTTTCTCAGAAAGAGCCGTGGTGTGCGTTTTCGCCGGAAAACGCGTTTTCGGCCGAAAACGTGTACGTTTGCACTTCCCCGCCACAGGGAAGCTGCTAGCCGGGAATTCTCTGCCTGGTTCTACCCGCTGCCCGGAACGCTACGCAGGGCAAAAGCGGTTCTCGTCCTCCGTGCTTGCTTTTTCTCAGAAAGAGCCGTGGTGTGCGTTTTCGCCGGAAAACGCGTTTTCGGCCGAAAACGTGTACGTTTGCACTTCCCCGCCACAGGGAAGCTGCTAGCCGGGAATTCTCTGCCTGGTTCTACCCGCTGCCCGGAACGCTACGCAGGGCAAAAGCGGTTCTCGTCCTCCGTGCTTGCTTTTTCTCAGAAAGAGCCGTGGTGTGCGTTTTCGCCGGAAAACGCGTTTTCGGCCGAAAACGTGTACGTTTGCACTTCCCCGCCACAGGGAAGCTGCTAGCCGGGAATTCTCTGCCTGGTTCTATCCGCTGCCTGGAACGCTACGCAGGGCAAAAGCGGTTCTCGTCCTCCGTGCTTGCTTTTTCTCAGACAGAGCCGTGGTGTGCGTTTTCGCCGGAAAACGCGTTTTCGGCCGAAAACGTGTACGTTTGCACTTCCCCGCCACAGGGAAGCTGCTAGCCGGGAATTCTCTGCTGGTTCTACCCGCTGCCCGGAACGCTACGCAGGGCAAAAGCGGTTCTCGTCCTCCGTGCTTGCTTTTTCTCAGAAAGAGCCGTGGTGTGCGTTTTCGCCGGAAAACGCGTTTTCGGCCGAAAACGTGTACGTTTGCACTTCCCCGCCACAGGGAAGCTGCTAGCCGGGAATTCTCTGCCTGGTTCTACCCGCTGCCCGGAACGCTACGCAGGGCAAAAGCGGTTCTCGTCCTCCGTGCTTGCTTTTTCTCAGAAAGAGCCGTGGTGTGCGTTTTCGCCGGAAAACGCGTTTTCGGCCGAAAACGTGTACGTTTGCACTTCCCCGCCACAAGGAAGCTGCTAGCCGGGAATTCTCTGCCTGGTTCTACCCGCTGCCCGGAACGCTACGCAGGGCAAAAGCGGTTCTCGTCCTCCGTGCTTGCTTTTTCTCAGAAAGAGCCGTGGTGTGCGTTTTCGCTGGAAAACGCGTTTTCGGCCGAAAACGTGTACGTTTGCACTTCCCCGCCACAGGGAAGCTGCTAGCCGGGAATTCTCTGCCTGGTTCTACCCGCTGCCCGGAACGCTACGCAGGGCAAAAGCGGTTCTCGTCCTCCGTGCTTGCTTTTTCTCAGAAAGAGCCGTGGTGTGCGTTTTCGCCGGAAAACGCGTTTTCGGCCGATAACGTGTACGTTTGCACTTCCTCGCCACAGGGAAGCTGCTAGCCGGGAATTCTCTGCCTGGTTCTACCCGCTGCCCGGAACGCTACGCAGGTCAAAAGCGGTTCTCGTCCTCCGTGCTTGCTTTTTCTCAGAAAGAGCCGTGGTGTGCGTTTTCGCCGGAAAACGCGTTTTCGGCCGAAAACGTGTACGTTTGCACTTCCCCGCCACAGGGAAGCTGCTAGCCGGGAATTCTCTGCCTGGTTCTACCCGCTGCCCGGAACGCTACGCAGGGCAAAAGCGGTTCTCGTCCTCCGTGCTTGCTTTTTCTCAGACAGAGCCGTGGTGTGCGATTTCGCCGGAAAACGCGTTTTCGGCCGAAAACGTGTACGTTTGCACTTCCCCGCCACAGGGAAGCTGCTAGCCGGTAATTCTCTGCCTGGTTCTACCCGCTGCCCGGAACGCTACGCAGGGCAAAAGCGGTTCTCGTCCTCCGTGCTTGCTTTTTCTCAGAAAGAGCCGTGGTGTGCGTTTTCGCCGGAAAACGCGTTTTCGGCCGAAAACGTGTACGTTTGCACTTCCCCGCCACAGGGAAGCTGCTAGCCGGGAATTCTCTGCCTGGTTCTACCCGCTGCCCGGAACGCTACGCAGGGCAAAAGCGGTTCTCGTCCTCCGTGCTTGCTTTTTCTCAGAAAGAGCCGTGGTGTGCGTTTTCGCCGGAAAACGCGTTTTCGGCCGAAAACGTGTACGTTTGCACTTCCCCGCCACAGGGAAGCTGCTAGCCGGGAATTCTCTGCCTGGTTCTACCCGCTGCCCGGAACGCTACGCAGGGCAAAAGCGGTTCTCGTCCTCCGTGCTTGCTTTTTCTCAGAAAGAGCCGTGGTGTGCGATTTCGCCGGAAAACGCGTTTTCGGCCGAAAACGTATACGTTTGCACTTCCCCGCCACAGGGAAGCTGCTAGCCGGGAATTCTCTGCCTGGTTCTACCCGCTGCCCGGAACGCTACGCAGGGCAAAAGCGGTTCTCGTCCTCCGTGCTTGCTTTTTCTCAGAAAGAGCCGTGGTGTGCGTTTTCGCCGGAAAACGCGTTTTCGGCCGAAAACGTGTACGTTTGCACTTCCCGCCACAGGGAAGCTGCTAGCCGGGAATTCTCTGCCTGGTTCTACCCGCTGCCCGGAACGCTACGCAGGGCAAAAGCGGTTCTCGTCCTCCGTGCTTGCTTTTTCTCAGAAAGAGCCGTGGTGTGCGTTTTCGCCGGAAAACGCGTTTTCGGCCGAAAACGTGTACGTTTGCACTTCCCCGCCACAGGGAAGCTGCTAGCCGGGAATTCTCTGCCTGGTTCTACCCGCTGCCCGGAACGCTACGCAGGGCAAAAGCGGTTCTCGTCCTCCGTGCTTGCTTTTTCTCAGAAAGAGCCGTGGTGTGCGTTTTCGGCCGAAAACGTGTACGTTTGCACTTCCCCGCCACAGGGAAGCTGCTAGCCGGGAATTCTCTGCCTGGTTCTACCCGCTGCCCGGAACGCTACGCAGGGCAAAAGCGGTTCTCGTCCTCCGTGCTTGCTTTTTCTCAGAAAGAGCCGTGGTGTGCGTTTTCGCCGGAAAACGCGTTTTCGGCCGAAAACGTGTACGTTTGCACTTCCCCGCCACAGGGAAGCTGCTAGCCGGGAATTCTCTGCCTGGTTCTACCCGCTGCCCGGAACGCTACGCAGGGCAAAAGCGGTTCTCGTCCTCCGTGCTTGCTTTTTCTCAGAAAGAGCCGTGGTGTGCGTTTTCGCCGGAAAACGCGTTTTCGGCCGAAAACGTGTACGTTTGCACTTCCCCGCCACAGGGAAGCTGCTAGCCGGGAATTCTCTGCCTGGTTCTATCCGCTGCCTGGAACGCTACGCAGGGCAAAAGCGGTTCTCGTCCTCCGTGCTTGCTTTTTCTCAGACAGAGCCGTGTTGTGCGTTTTCGCCGGAAAACGCGTTTTCGGCCGAAAACGTGTACGTTTGCACTTCCCCGCCACAGGGAAGCTGCTAGCCGGGAATTCTCTGCTGGTTCTACCCGCTGCCCGGAACGCTACGCAGGGCAAAAGCGGTTCTCGTCCTCCGTGCTTGCTTTTTCTCAGAAAGAGCCGTGGTGTGCGTTTTCGCCGGAAAACGCGTTTTCGGCCGAAAACGTGTACGTTTGCACTTCCCCGCCACAGGGAAGCTGCTAGCCCGGAATTCTCTGCCTGGTTCTATCCGCTGCCCGGAACGCTACGCAGGGCAAAAGCGGTTCTCGTCCTCCGTGCTTGCTTTTTCTCAGAAAGAGCCGTGGTGTGCGTTTTCGCCGGAAAACGCGTTTTCGGCCGAAAACGTGTAC
Organism: Athene noctua; assembly: GCF_965140245.1. Taxonomy (NCBI): domain Eukaryota; kingdom Metazoa; phylum Chordata; class Aves; order Strigiformes; family Strigidae; genus Athene; species Athene noctua. The sequence continues at coordinate 87,326 of NW_027437805.1, forward strand.
GTTTGCACTTCCCCGCCACAAGGAAGCTGCTAGCCGGGAATTCTCTGCCTGGTTCTACCCGCTGCCCGGAACGCTACGCAGGGCAAAAGCGGTTCTCGTCCTCCGTGCTTGCTTTTTCTCAGAAAGAGCCGTGGTGTGCGTTTTCGCTGGAAAACGCGTTTTCGGCCGAAAACGTGTACGTTTGCACTTCCCCGCCACAGGGAAGCTGCTAGCCGGGAATTCTCTGCCTGGTTCTACCCGCTGCCCGGAACGCTACGCAGGGCAAAAGCGGTTCTCGTCCTCCGTGCTTGCTTTTTCTCAGAAAGAGCCGTGGTGTGCGTTTTCGCCGGAAAACGCGTTTTCGGCCGATAACGTGTACGTTTGCACTTCCTCGCCACAGGGAAGCTGCTAGCCGGGAATTCTCTGCCTGGTTCTACCCGCTGCCCGGAACGCTACGCAGGTCAAAAGCGGTTCTCGTCCTCCGTGCTTGCTTTTTCTCAGAAAGAGCCGTGGTGTGCGTTTTCGCCGGAAAACGCGTTTTCGGCCGAAAACGTGTACGTTTGCACTTCCCCGCCACAGGGAAGCTGCTAGCCGGGAATTCTCTGCCTGGTTCTACCCGCTGCCCGGAACGCTACGCAGGGCAAAAGCGGTTCTCGTCCTCCGTGCTTGCTTTTTCTCAGACAGAGCCGTGGTGTGCGATTTCGCCGGAAAACGCGTTTTCGGCCGAAAACGTGTACGTTTGCACTTCCCCGCCACAGGGAAGCTGCTAGCCGGTAATTCTCTGCCTGGTTCTACCCGCTGCCCGGAACGCTACGCAGGGCAAAAGCGGTTCTCGTCCTCCGTGCTTGCTTTTTCTCAGAAAGAGCCGTGGTGTGCGTTTTCGCCGGAAAACGCGTTTTCGGCCGAAAACGTGTACGTTTGCACTTCCCCGCCACAGGGAAGCTGCTAGCCGGGAATTCTCTGCCTGGTTCTACCCGCTGCCCGGAACGCTACGCAGGGCAAAAGCGGTTCTCGTCCTCCGTGCTTGCTTTTTCTCAGAAAGAGCCGTGGTGTGCGTTTTCGCCGGAAAACGCGTTTTCGGCCGAAAACGTGTACGTTTGCACTTCCCCGCCACAGGGAAGCTGCTAGCCGGGAATTCTCTGCCTGGTTCTACCCGCTGCCCGGAACGCTACGCAGGGCAAAAGCGGTTCTCGTCCTCCGTGCTTGCTTTTTCTCAGAAAGAGCCGTGGTGTGCGATTTCGCCGGAAAACGCGTTTTCGGCCGAAAACGTGTACGTTTGCACTTCCCCGCCACAGGGAAGCTGCTAGCCGGGAATTCTCTGCCTGGTTCTACCCGCTGCCCGGAACGCTACGCAGGGCAAAAGCGGTTCTCGTCCTCCGTGCTTGCTTTTTCTCAGAAAGAGCCGTGGTGTGCGTTTTCGCCGGAAAACGCGTTTTCGGCCGAAAACGTGTACGTTTGCACTTCCCGCCACAGGGAAGCTGCTAGCCGGGAATTCTCTGCCTGGTTCTATCCGCTGCCCGGAACGCTACGCAGGGCAAAAGCGGTTCTCGTCCTCCGTGCTTGCTTTTTCTCAGACAGAGCCGTGGTGTGCGTTTTCGCCGGAAAACGCGTTTTCGGCCGAAAACGTGTACGTTTGCACTTCCCCGCCACAGGGAAGCTGCTAGCCGGGAATTCTCTGCCTGGTTCTATCCGCTGCCCGGAACGCTAAGCAGGGCAAAAGCGGTTCTCGTCCTCCGTGCTTGCTTTTTCTCAGACAGAGTCGTGGTTTGCGATTTACCCGAAAACGCGTTTTCGGCCGAAAACGTGTACGTTTGCACTTCCCCGCCACAGGGAAGCTGCTAGCCGGGAATTCTCTGCCTGGTTCTACCCGCTGCCCAGAACGCTACGCAGGGCAAAAGCGGTTCTCGTCCTCCGTGCTTGCTTTTTCTCAGAAAGAGCCGTGGTGTGCGTTTTCGCCGGAAAACGCGTTTTCGGCCGAAAACGTGTACGTTTGCACTTCCCCACCACAGGGAAGCTGCTAGCCTGGAATTCTCTGCATGGTTCTGCCCGCTGCCCGCAACGCTACGCAGGGCAAAAGCGGTTCTCGTCCTCCGTGCTTGCTTTTTCTCAGAAAGAGCCGTGGTGTGCGATTTACCCGGAAAACGCGTTTTCGGCCGAAAACGTGTACGTTTGCACTTCCCCGCCACAGGGAAGCTGCTAGCCGGGAATTCTCTGCCTGGTTCTACCCGCTGCCCGGAACGCTACGCAGGGCAAAAGCGGTTCTCGTCCTCCGTGCTTGCTTTTTCTCAGAAAGAGCTGTGGTGTGCGTTTTCGCCGGAAAACGCGTTTTCGGCTGAAAACGTGTACGTTTGCACTTCCCCGCCACAGGGAAGCTGCTAGCCGGGAATTCTCTGCCTGGTTCTACCCGCTGCCCGGAACGCTACGCAGGGCAAAAGCGGTTCTCGTCCTCCGTGCTTGCTTTTTCTCAGAAAGAGCCGTGGTGTGCGATTTCGCCGGAAAACGCGTTTTCGGCCGAAAACGTGTACGTTTGCACTTCCCCGCCACAGGGAAGCTGCTAGCCGGGAATTCTCTGCCTGGTTCTACCCGCTGCCCGGAACGCTACGCAGGGCAAAAGCGGTTCTCGTCCTCCGTGCTTGCTTTTTCTCAGAAAGAGCCGTGGTGTGCGTTTTCGCCGGAAAACGCGTTTTCGGCCGAAAACGTGTACGTTTGCACTTCCCGCCACAGGGAAGCTGCTAGCCGGGAATTCTCTGCCTGGTTCTACCCGCTGCCCGGAACGCTACGCAGGGCAAAAGCGGTTCTCGTCCTCCGTGCTTGCTTTTTCTCAGAAAGAGCCGTGGTGTGCGTTTTCGCCGGAAAACGCGTTTTCGGCCGAAAACGTGTACGTTTGCACTTCCCCGCCACAGGGAAGCTGCTAGCCGGGAATTCTCTGCCTGGTTCTACCCGCTGCCCGGAACGCTACGCAGGGCAAAAGCGGTTCTCGTCCTCCGTGCTTGCTTTTTCTCAGAAAGAGCCGTGGTGTGCGTTTTCGGCCGAAAACGTGTACGTTTGCACTTCCCCGCCACAGGGAAGCTGCTAGCCGGGAATTCTCTGCCTGGTTCTACCCGCTGCCCGGAACGCTACGCAGGGCAAAAGCGGTTCTCGTCCTCCGTGCTTGCTTTTTCTCAGAAAGAGCCGTGGTGTGCGTTTTCGCCGGAAAACGCGTTTTCGGCCGAAAACGTGTACGTTTGCACTTCCCCGCCACAGGGAAGCTGCTAGCCGGGAATTCTCTGCCTGGTTCTACCCGCTGCCCGGAACGCTACGCAGGGCAAAAGCGGTTCTCGTCCTCCGTGCTTGCTTTTTCTCAGAAAGAGCCGTGGTGTGCGTTTTCGCCGGAAAACGCGTTTTCGGCCGAAAACGTGTACGTTTGCACTTCCCCGCCACAGGGAAGCTGCTAGCCGGGAATTCTCTGCCTGGTTCTATCCGCTGCCTGGAACGCTACGCAGGGCAAAAGCGGTTCTCGTCCTCCGTGCTTGCTTTTTCTCAGACAGAGCCGTGTTGTGCGTTTTCGCCGGAAAACGCGTTTTCGGCCGAAAACGTGTACGTTTGCACTTCCCCGCCACAGGGAAGCTGCTAGCCGGGAATTCTCTGCTGGTTCTACCCGCTGCCCGGAACGCTACGCAGGGCAAAAGCGGTTCTCGTCCTCCGTGCTTGCTTTTTCTCAGAAAGAGCCGTGGTGTGCGTTTTCGCCGGAAAACGCGTTTTCGGCCGAAAACGTGTACGTTTGCACTTCCCCGCCACAGGGAAGCTGCTAGCCCGGAATTCTCTGCCTGGTTCTATCCGCTGCCCGGAACGCTACGCAGGGCAAAAGCGGTTCTCGTCCTCCGTGCTTGCTTTTTCTCAGAAAGAGCCGTGGTGTGCGTTTTCGCCGGAAAACGCGTTTTCGGCCGAAAACGTGTACGTTTGCACTTCCCCGCCACAAGGAAGCTGCTAGCCGGGAATTCTCTGCCTGGTTCTACCCGCTGCCCGGAACGCTACGCAGGGCAAAAGCGGTTCTCGTCCTCCGTGCTTGCTTTTTCTCAGAAAGAGCCGTGGTGTGCGTTTTCGCTGGAAAACGCGTTTTCGGCCGAAAACGTGTACGTTTGCACTTCCCCGCCACAGGGAAGCTGCTAGCCGGGAATTCTCTGCCTGGTTCTACCCGCTGCCCGGAACGCTACGCAGGGCAAAAGCGGTTCTCGTCCTCCGTGCTTGCTTTTTCTCAGAAAGAGCCGTGGTGTGCGTTTTCGCCGGAAAACGCGTTTTCGGCCGATAACGTGTACGTTTGCACTTCCTCGCCACAGGGAAGCTGCTAGCCGGGAATTCTCTGCCTGGTTCTACCCGCTGCCCGGAACGCTACGCAGGTCAAAAGCGGTTCTCGTCCTCCGTGCTTGCTTTTTCTCAGAAAGAGCCGTGGTGTGCGTTTTCGCCGGAAAACGCGTTTTCGGCCGAAAACGTGTACGTTTGCACTTCCCCGCCACAGGGAAGCTGCTAGCCGGGAATTCTCTGCCTGGTTCTACCCGCTGCCCGGAACGCTACGCAGGGCAAAAGCGGTTCTCGTCCTCCGTGCTTGCTTTTTCTCAGACAGAGCCGTGGTGTGCGATTTCGCCGGAAAACGCGTTTTCGGCCGAAAACGTGTACGTTTGCACTTCCCCGCCACAGGGAAGCTGCTAGCCGGTAATTCTCTGCCTGGTTCTACCCGCTGCCCGGAACGCTACGCAGGGCAAAAGCGGTTCTCGTCCTCCGTGCTTGCTTTTTCTCAGAAAGAGCCGTGGTGTGCGTTTTCGCCGGAAAACGCGTTTTCGGCCGAAAACGTGTACGTTTGCACTTCCCCGCCACAGGGAAGCTGCTAGCCGGGAATTCTCTGCCTGGTTCTACCCGCTGCCCGGAACGCTACGCAGGGCAAAAGCGGTTCTCGTCCTCCGTGCTTGCTTTTTCTCAGAAAGAGCCGTGGTGTGCGTTTTCGCCGGAAAACGCGTTTTCGGCCGAAAACGTGTACGTTTGCACTTCCCCGCCACAGGGAAGCTGCTAGCCGGGAATTCTCTGCCTGGTTCTACCCGCTGCCCGGAACGCTACGCAGGGCAAAAGCGGTTCTCGTCCTCCGTGCTTGCTTTTTCTCAGAAAGAGCCGTGGTGTGCGATTTCGCCGGAAAACGCGTTTTCGGCCGAAAACGTGTACGTTTGCACTTCCCCGCCACAGGGAAGCTGCTAGCCGGGAATTCTCTGCCTGGTTCTACCCGCTGCCCGGAACGCTACGCAGGGCAAAAGCGGTTCTCGTCCTCCGTGCTTGCTTTTTCTCAGAAAGAGCCGTGGTGTGCGTTTTCGCCGGAAAACGCGTTTTCGGCCGAAAACGTGTACGTTTGCACTTCCCGCCACAGGGAAGCTGCTAGCCGGGAATTCTCTGCCTGGTTCTATCCGCTGCCCGGAACGCTACGCAGGGCAAAAGCGGTTCTCGTCCTCCGTGCTTGCTTTTTCTCAGACAGAGCCGTGGTGTGCGTTTTCGCCGGAAAACGCGTTTTCGGCCGAAAACGTGTACGTTTGCACTTCCCCGCCACAGGGAAGCTGCTAGCCGGGAATTCTCTGCCTGGTTCTATCCGCTGCCCGGAACGCTAAGCAGGGCAAAAGCGGTTCTCGTCCTCCGTGCTTGCTTTTTCTCAGACAGAGCCGTGGTTTGCGATTTACCCGAAAACGCGTTTTCGGCCGAAAACGTGTACGTTTGCACTTCCCCGCCACAGGGAAGCTGCTAGCCGGGAATTCTCTGCCTGGTTCTACCCGCTGCCCAGAACGCTACGCAGGGCAAAAGCGGTTCTCGTCCTCCGTGCTTGCTTTTTCTCAGAAAGAGCCGTGGTGTGCGTTTTCGCCGGAAAACGCGTTTTCGGCCGAAAACGTGTACGTTTGCACTTCCCCGCCACAGGGAAGCTGCTAGCCGGGAATTCTCTGCCTGGTTCTATCCGCTGCCCGGAACGCTACGCAGGGCAAAAGCGGTTCTCGTCCTCCGTGCTTGCTTTTTCTCAGACAGAGCCGTGGTGTGCGATTTACCCGGAAAACGTGTTTTCGGCCGAAAACGTGTACGTTTGCACTTCCCCGCCACAGGGAAGCTGCTAGCCGGGAATTCTCTGCCTGGTTCTACCCGCTGCCCGGAACGCTACGCAGGGCAAAAGCGGTTCTCGTCCTCCGTGCTTGCTTTTTCTCAGAAAGAGCCGTGGTGTGCGTTTTCGCCGGAAAACGCGTTTTCGGCCGAAAACGTGTACGTTTGCACTTCCCCGCCACAGGGAAGCTGCTAGCCGGTAATTCTCTGCCTGGTTCTACCCGCTGCCCGGAACGCTACGCAGGGCAAAAGCGGTTCTCGTCCTCCGTGCTTGCTTTTTCTCAGAAAGAGCCGTGGTGTGCGTTTTCGCCGGAAAACGCGTTTTCGGCCGAAAACGTGTACGTTTGCACTTCCCCGCCACAGGGAAGCTGCTAGCCGGGAATTCTCTGCCTGGTTCTACCCGCTGCCCGGAACGCTACGCAGGGCAAAAGCGGTTCTCGTCCTCCGTGCTTGCTTTTTCTCAGAAAGAGCCGTGGTGTGCGTTTTCGCCGGAAAACGCGTTTTCGGCCGAAAACGTGTACGTTTGCACTTCCCCGCCACAGGGAAGCTGCTAGCCGGGAATTCTCTGCCTGGTTCTACCCGCTGCCCGGAACGCTACGCAGGGCAAAAGCGGTTCTCGTCCTCCGTGCTTGCTTTTTCTCAGAAAGAGCCGTGGTGTGCGATTTCGCCGGAAAACGCGTTTTCGGCCGAAAACGTGTACGTTTGCACTTCCCCGCCACAGGGAAGCTGCTAGCCGGGAATTCTCTGCCTGGTTCTACCCGCTGCCCGGAACGCTACGCAGGGCAAAAGCGGTTCTCGTCCTCCGTGCTTGCTTTTTCTCAGAAAGAGCCGTGGTGTGCGTTTTCGCCGGAAAACGCGTTTTCGGCCGAAAACGTGTACGTTTGCACTTCCCGCCACAGGGAAGCTGCTAGCCGGGAATTCTCTGCCTGGTTCTATCCGCTGCCCGGAACGCTACGCAGGGCAAAAGCGGTTCTCGTCCTCCGTGCTTGCTTTTTCTCAGACAGAGCCGTGGTGTGCGTTTTCGCCGGAAAACGCGTTTTCGGCCGAAAACGTGTACGTTTGCACTTCCCCGCCACAGGGAAGCTGCTAGCCGGGAATTCTCTGCCTGGTTCTATCCGCTGCCCGGAACGCTACGCAGGGCAAAAGCGGTTCTCGTCCTCCGTGCTTGCTTTTTCTCAGACAGAGCCGTGGTTTGCGATTTACCCGAAAACGCGTTTTCGGCCGAAAACGTGTACGTTTGCACTTCCCCGCCACAGGGAAGCTGCTAGCCGGGAATTCTCTGCCTGGTTCTACCCGCTGCCCAGAACGCTACGCAGGGCAAAAGCGGTTCTCGTCCTCCGTGCTTGCTTTTTCTCAGAAAGAGCCGTGGTGTGCGTTTTCGCCGGAAAACGCGTTTTCGGCCGAAAACGTGTACGTTTGCACTTCCCCACCACAGGGAAGCTGCTAGCCTGGAATTCTCTGCCTGGTTCTGCCCGCTGCCCGCAACGCTACGCAGGGCAAAAGCGGTTCTCGTCCTCCGTGCTTGCTTTTTCTCAGAAAGAGCCGTGGTGTGCGATTTACACGGAAAACGCGTTTTCGGCCGAAAACGTGTACGTTTGCACTTCCCCGCCACAGGGAAGCTGCTAGCCGGGAATTCTCTGCCTGGTTCTACCCGCTGCCCGGAACGCTACGCAGGGCAAAAGCGGTTCTCGTCCTCCGTGCTTGCTTTTTCTCAGAAAGAGCTGTGGTGTGCGTTTTCGCCGGAAAACGCGTTTTCGGCTGAAAACGTGTACGTTTGCACTTCCCCGCCACAGGGAAGCTGCTAGCCGGGAATTCTCTGCCTGGTTCTACCCGCTGCCCAGAACGCTACGCAGGGCAAAAGCGGTTCTCGTCCTCCGTGCTTGCTTTTTCTCAGACAGAGCCGTGGTGTGCGTTTTCGCCGGAAAACGCGTTTTCGGCCGAAAACGTGTACGTTTGCACTTCCCCGCCACAGGGAAGCTGCTAGCCGGGAATTCTCTGCCTGGTTCTATCTGCTGCCCGGAACGCTACGCAGGGCAAAAGCGGTTCTCGTCCTCCGTGCTTGCTTTTTCTCAGACAGAGCCGTGGTGTGCGATTTACCCGGAAAACGCGTTTTCGGCCGAAAACGTGTACGTTTGCACTTCCCCGCCACAGGGAAGCTGCTAGCCGGGAATTCTCTGCCTGGTTCTACCCGCTGCCCGGAACGCTACGCAGGGCAAAAGCGGTTCTCGTCCTCCGTGCTTGCTTTTTCTCAGAAAGAGCCGTGGTGTGCGTTTTCGCCGGAAAACGCGTTTTCGGCCGAAAACGTGTACGTTTGCACTTCCCCGCCACAGGGAAGCTGCTAGCCGGGAATTCTCTGCCTGGTTCTACCCGCTGCCCGGAACGCTACGCAGGGCAAAAGCGGTTCTCGTCCTCCGTGCTTGCTTTTTCTCAGAAAGAGCCGTGGTGTGCGTTTTCGCCGGAAAACGCGTTTTCGGCCGAAAACGTGTACGTTTGCACTTCCCCGCCACAGGGAAGCTGCTAGCCGGGAATTCTCTGCCTGGTTCTACCCGCTGCCCGGAACGCTACGCAGGGCAAAAGCGGTTCTCGTCCTCCGTGCTTGCTTTTTCTCAGACAGAGCCGTGGTGTGCGATTTACACGGAAAACGCGTTTTCGGCCGAAAACGTGTACGTTTGCACTTCCCCGCCACAGGGAAGCTGCTAGCCGGGAATTCTCTGCCTGGTTCTACCCGCTGCCCGGAACGCTACGCAGGGCAAAAGCGGTTCTCGTCCTCCGTGCTTGCTTTTTCTCAGAAAGAGCCGTGGTGTGCGTTTTCGCCGGAAAACGCGTTTTCGGCCGAAAACGTGTACGTTTGCACTTCCCCGACACAGGGAAGCTGCTAGCCGGGAATTCTCTGCCTGGTTCTACCCGCTGCCCGGAACGCTACGCAGGGCAAAAGCGGTTCTCGTCCTCCGTGCTTGCTTTTTCTCAGAAAGAGCCGTGGTGTGCGTTTTCGCCGGAAAACGCGTTTTCGGCCGAAAACGTGTACGTTTGCACTTCCCCGCCACAGGGAAGCTGCTAGCCGGTAATTCTCTGCCTGGTTCTACCCGCTGCCCGGAACGCTACGCAGGGCAAAAGCGGTTCTCGTCCTCCGTGCTTGCTTTTTCTCAGAAAGAGCCGTGGTGTGCGTTTTCGCCGGAAAACGCGTTTTCGGCCGAAAACGTGTACGTTTGCACTTCCCCGCCACAGGGAAGCTGCTAGCCGGGAATTCTCTGCCTGGTTCTACCCGCTGCCCGGAACGCTACGCAGGGCAAAAGCGGTTCTCGTCCTCCGTGCTTGCTTTTTCTCAGACAGAGCCGTGGTGTGCGATTTACCCGGAAAACGCGTTTTCGGCCGAAAACGTGTACGTTTGCACTTCCCCGCCACAGGGAAGCTGCTAGCCGGGAATTCTCTGCCTGGTTCTACCCGCTGCCCGGAACGCTACGCAGGGCAAAAGCGGTTCTCGTCCTCCGTGCTTGCTTTTTCTCAGAAAGAGCCGTGGTGTGCGTTTTCGCCGGAAAACGCGTTTTCGGCCGAAAACGTGTACGTTTGCACTTCCCCGCCACAGGGAAGCTGCTAGCCGGGAATTCTCTGCCTGGTTCTACCCGCTGCCCGGAACGCTACGCAGGGCAAAAGCGGTTCTCGTCCTCCGTGCTTGCTTTTTCTCAGAAAGAGCCGTGGTGTGCGTTTTCGCCGGAAAACGCGTTTTCGGCCGAAAACGTGTACGTTTGCACTTCCCCGCCACAGGGAAGCTGCTAGCCGGGAATTCTCTGCCTGGTTCTACCCGCTGCCCGGAACGCTACGCAGGGCAAAAGCGGTTCTCGTCCTCCGTGCTTGCTTTTTCTCAGACAGAGCCGTGGTGTGCGATTTACACGGAAAACGCGTTTTCGGCCGAAAACGTGTACGTTTGCACTTCCCCGCCACAGGGAAGCTGCTAGCCGGGAATTCTCTGCCTGGTTCTACCCGCTGCCCGGAACGCTACGCAGGGCAAAAGCGGTTCTCGTCCTCCGTGCTTGCTTTTTCTCAGAAAGAGCCGTGGTGTGCGTTTTCGCCGGAAAACGCGTTTTCGGCCGAAAACGTGTACGTTTGCACTTCCCCGACACAGGGAAGCTGCTAGCCGGGAATTCTCTGCCTGGTTCTACCCGCTGCCCGGAACGCTACGCAGGGCAAAAGCGGTTCTCGTCCTCCGTGCTTGCTTTTTCTCAGAAAGAGCCGTGGTGTGCGTTTTCACCGGAAAACGAGTTTTCGGCCGAAAACGTGTACGTTTCAACTTCCCCGCCACAGGGAAGCTGCTAGCCGGGAATTCTCTGCCTGGTTCTACCCGCTGCCCGGAACGCTACGCAGGGCAAAAGCGGTTCTCGTCCTCCGTGCTTGCTTTTTCTCAGAAAGAGCCGTGGTGTGCGTTTTCGCCGGAAAACGTGTTTTCGGCCGAAAACGTGTACGTTTGCACTTCCCCGCCACAGGGAAGCTGCTAGCCGGGAATTCTCTGCCTGGTTCTACCCGCTGCCCGGAACGCTACGCAGGGCAAAAGCGGTTCTCGTCCTCCGTGCTTGCTTTTTCTCAGACAGAGCCGTGGTGTGCGTTTTCGCCGGAAAACGCGTTTTCGGCCGAAAACGTGTACGTTTGCACTTCCCCGCCACAGGGAAGCTGCTAGCCGGGAATTCTCTGCCTGGTTCTATCCGCTGCCCGGAACGCTACGCAGGGCAAAAGCGGTTCTCGTCCTCCGTGCTTGCTTTTTCTCAGAAAGAGCCGTGGTGTGCGTTTTCGCCGGAAAACGCGTTTTCGGCCGAAAACGTGTACGTTTGCACTTCCCCGCCACAGGGAAGCTGCTAGCCGGGAATTCTCTGCCTGGTTCTACCCGCTGCCCGGAACGCTACGCAGGGCAAAAGCGGTTCTCGTCCTCCGTGCTTATTTTTTCTCAGAAAGAGCCGTGGTGTGCGTTTTCGGCGGAAAACGCGTTTTCGGCCGAAAACGTGTACGTTTGCACTTCCCCGCCACAGGGAAGCTGCTAGCCGGGAATTCTCTGCCTGGTTCTATCCGCTGCCCGGAAAGCTACGCAGGGCAAAAGCGGTTCTCGTCCTCCGTGCTTGCTTTTTCTCAGACAGAGCCGTGGTGTGCGTTTTCGCCGGAAAACGCGTTTTCGGCCGAAAACGTGTACGTTTGCACTTCCCCGCCACAGGGAAGCTGCTAGCCGGGAATTCTCTGCCTGGTTCTACCCGCTGCCCGGAACGCTACGCAGGGCAAAAGCGGTTCTCGTCCTCCGTGCTTGCTTTTTCTCAGAAAGAGCCGTGGTGTGCGTTTTCGCCGGAAAACGCGTTTTCGGCCGAAAACGTATACGTTTGCAATTCCCCGCCACAGGGAAGCTGCTAGCCGGGAATTCTCTGCCTGGTTCTACCCGCTGCCCGGAACGCTACGCAGGGCAAAAGCGGTTCTCGTCCTCCGTGCTTGCTTTTTCTCAGAAAGAGCCGTGGTGTGCCTTTTCGCCGGAAAACGCGTTTTCGGCCGAAAACGTGTACGTTTGCACTTCCCCGCCACAGTGAAGCTGCTAGCCGGGAATTCTCTGCCTGGTTCTACCCGCTGCCCGGAACGCTACGCAGGGCAAAAGCGGTTCTCGTCCTCCGTGCTTGCTTTTTCTCAGAAAGAGCCGTGGTGTGCGTTTTCGCCGGAAAACGCGTTTTCGGCCGAAAACGTGTACGTTTGCACTTCCCCGCCACAGGGAAGCTGCTAGCCGGGAATTCTCTGCCTGGTTCTACCCGCTGCCCGGAACGCTACGCAGGGCAAAAGCGGTTCTCGTCCTCCGTGCTTGCTTTTTCTCAGACAGAGCCGTGGTGTGCGTTTTCGCCGGAAAACGCGTTTTCGGCCGAAAACGTGTACGTTTGCACTTCCCCGCCAGAGGGAAGCTGCTAGCCGGGAATTCTCTGCCTGGTTCTACCCGCTGCCCGGAACGCTACGCAGGGCAAAAGCGGTTCTCGTCCTCCGTGCTTGCTTTTTCTCAGAAAGAGCCGTGGTGTGCGTTTTCGCCGGAAAACGCGTTTTCGGCCGAAAACGTGTACGTTTGCACTTCCCCGCCACAGGGAAGCTGCTAGCCGGGAATTCTCTGCCTGGTTCTACCCGCTGCCCGGAACGCTACGCAGGGCAAAAGCGGTTCTCGTCCTCCGTGCTTGCTTTTTCTCAGAAAGAGCCGTGGTGTGCGTTTTCGCCGGAAAACGAGTTTTCGGCCGAAAACGTGTACGTTTCAACTTCCCCGCCACAGGGAAGCTGCTAGCCGGGAATTCTCTGCCTGGTTCTACCCGCTGCCCGGAACGCTACGCAGGGCAAAAGCGGTTCTCGTCCTCCGTGCTTGCTTTTTCTCAGACAGAGCCGTGGTGTGCGATTTACACGGAAAACGCGTTTTCGGCCGAAAACGTGTACGTTTGCACTTCCCCGCCACAGGGAAGCTGCTAGCCGGGAATTCTCTGCTGGTTCTACCCGCTGCCCAGAACGCTACGCAGGGCAAAAGCGGTTCTCGTCCTCCGTGCTTGCTTTTTCTCAGAAAGAGCCGTGGTGTGCGTTTTCGCCGGAAAACGCGTTTTCGGCCGAAAACGTGTACGTTTGCACTTCCCCGCCACAGGGAAGCTGCTAGCCGGGAATTCTCTGCCTGGTTCTACCCGCTGCCCGGAACGCTACGCAGGGCAAAAGCGGTTCTCGTCCTCCGTGCTTGCTTTTTCTCAGAAAGAGCCGTGGTGTGCGTTTTCGCCGGAAAACGCGTTTTCGGCCGAAAACGTGTACGTTTGCACTTCCCCGCCACAGGGAAGCTGCTAGCCGGGAATTCTCTGCCTGGTTCTACCCGCTGCCCGGAACGCTACGCAGGGCAAAAGCGGTTCTCGTCCTCCGTGCTTGCTTTTTCTCAGAAAGAGCCGTGGTGTGCGTTTTCGCCGGAAAACGCGTTTTCGGCCGAAAACGTGTACGTTTGCACTTCCCCGCCACAAGGAAGCTGCTAGCCGGGAATTCTCTGCCTGGTTCTATCCGCTGCCCGGAAAGCTACGCAGGGCAAAAGCGGTTCTCGTCCTCCGTGCTTGCTTTTTCTCAGAAAGAGCCGTGGTGTGCGTTTTCGCCGGAAAACGCGTTTTCGGCCGAAAACGTGTACGTTTGCACTTCCCCGCCACAGGGAAGCTGCTAGCCGGGAATTCTCTGCCTGGTTCTACCCGCTGCCCAGAACGCTACGCAGGGCAAAAGCGGTTCTCGTCCTCCGTGCTTGCTTTTTCTCAGAAAGAGCCGTGGTGTGTGTTTTCGCCGGAAAACGCGTTTTCGGCCGAAAACGTGTACGTTTGCACTTCCCCGCCACAGGGAAGCTGCTAGCCGGGAATTCTCTGCCTGGTTCTACCCGCTGCCCGGAACGCTACGCAGGGCAAAAGCGGTTCTCGTCCTCCGTGCTTGCTTTTTCTCAGAAAGAGCCGTGGTGTGCCTTTTCGCCGGAAAACGCGTTTTCGGCCGAAAACGTGTACGTTTGCACTTCCCCGCCACAGTGAAGCTGCTAGCCGGGAAATCTCTGCCTGGTTCTACCCGCTGCCCGGAACGCTACGCAGGGCAAAAGCGGTTCTCGTCCTCCGTGCTTGCTTTTTCTCAGAAAGAGCCGTGGTGTGCGTTTTCGCCGGAAAACGCGTTTTCGGCCGAAAACGTGTACGTTTGCACTTCCCCGCCACAGGGAAGCTGCTAGCCGGGAATTCTCTGCCTGGTTCTACCCGCTGCCCGGAACGCTACGCAGGGCAAAAGCGGTTCTCGTCCTCCGTGCTTGCTTTTTCTCAGACAGAGCCGTGGTGTGCGTTTTCGCCGGAAAACGCGTTTTCGGCCGAAAACGTGTACGTTTGCACTTCCCCGCCAGAGGGAAGCTGCTAGCCGGGAATTCTCTGCCTGGTTCTACCCGCTGCCCGGAACGCTACGCAGGGCAAAAGCGGTTCTCGTCCTCCGTGCTTGCTTTTTCTCAGAAAGAGCCGTGGTGTGCGTTTTCGCCGGAAAACGCGTTTTCGGCCGAAAACGTGTACGTTTGCACTTCCCCGCCACAGGGAAGCTGCTAGCCGGGAATTCTCTGCCTGGTTCTACCCGCTGCCCGGAACGCTACGCAGGGCAAAAGCGGTTCTCGTCCTCCGTGCTTGCTTTTTCTCAGAAAGAGCCGTGGTGTGCGTTTTCGCCGGAAAACGAGTTTTCGGCCGAAAACGTGTACGTTTCAAATTCCCCGCCACAGGGAAGCTGCTAGCCGGGAATTCTCTGCCTGGTTCTACCCGCTGCCCGGAACGCTACGCAGGGCAAAAGCGGTTCTCGTCCTCCGTGCTTGCTTTTTCTCAGACAGAGCCGTGGTGTGCGATTTACACGGAAAACGCGTTTTCGGCCGAAAACGTGTACGTTTGCACTTCCCCGCCACAGGGAAGCTGCTAGCCGGGAATTCTCTGCTGGTTCTACCCGCTGCCCAGAACGCTACGCAGGGCAAAAGCGGTTCTCGTCCTCCGTGCTTGCTTTTTCTCAGAAAGAGCCGTGGTGTGCGTTTTCGCCGGAAAACGCGTTTTCGGCCGAAAACGTGTACGTTTGCACTTCCCCGCCACAGGGAAGCTGCTAGCCGGGAATTCTCTGCCTGGTTCTACCCGCTGCCCGGAACGCTACGCAGGGCAAAAGCGGTTCTCGTCCTCCGTGCTTGCTTTTTCTCAGAAAGAGCCGTGGTGTGCGTTTTCGCCGGAAAACGCGTTTTCGGCCGAAAACGTGTACGTTTGCACTTCCCCGCCACAGGGAAGCTGCTAGCCGGGAATTCTCTGCCTGGTTCTACCCGCTGCCCGGAACGCTACGCAGGGCAAAAGCGGTTCTCGTCCTCCGTGCTTGCTTTTTCTCAGAAAGAGCCGTGGTGTGCGTTTTCGCCGGAAAACGCGTTTTCGGCCGAAAACGTGTACGTTTGCACTTCCCCGCCACAAGGAAGCTGCTAGCCGGGAATTCTCTGCCTGGTTCTACCCGCTGCCCGGAACGCTACGCAGGGCAAAAGCGGTTCTCGTCCTCCGTGCTTGCTTTTTCTCAGAAAGAGCCGTGGTGTGCGTTTTCGCCGGAAAACGCGTTTTCGGCCGAAAACGTGTACGTTTGCACTTCCCCGCCTCAGGGAAGCTGCTAGCCGGGAATTCTCTGCCTGGTTCTACCCGCTGCCCGGAACGCTACGCAGGGCAAAAGCGGTTCTCGTCCTCCGTGCTTGCTTTTTCTCAGAAAGAGCCGTGGTGTGCCTTTTCGCCGGAAAACGCGTTTTCGGCCGAAAACGTGTACGTTTGCACTTCCCCGCCACAGGGAAGCTGCTAGCCGGGAATTCTCTGCCTGGTTCTACCCGCTGCCCGGAACGCTACGCAGGGCAAAAGCGGTTCTCGTCCTCCGTGCTTGCTTTTTCTCAGAAAGAGCCGTGGTGTGCGTTTTCGCCGGAAAACGCGTTTTCGGCCGATAACGTGTACGTTTGCACTTCCTCGCCACAGGGAAGCTGCTAGCCGGGAATTCTCTGCCTGGTTCTACCCGCTGCCCGGAACGCTACGCAGGGCAAAAGCGGTTCTCGTCCTCCGTGCTTGCTTTTTCTCAGAAAGAGCCGTGGTGTGCGTTTTCGCCGGAAAACGCGTTTTCGGCCGAAAACGTGTACGTTTGCACTTCCCCGCCACAGGGAAGCTGCTAGCCGGGAATTCTCTGCCTGGTTCTACCCGCTGCCCGGAACGCTACGCAGGGCAAAAGCGGTTCTCGTCCTCCGTGCTTGCTTTTTCTCAGACAGAGCCGTGGTGTGCGATTTCGCCGGAAAACGCGTTTTCGGCCGAAAACGTGTACGTTTGCACTTCCCCGCCACAGGGAAGCTGCTAGCCGGTAATTCTCTGCCTGGTTCTACCCGCTGCCCGGAACGCTACGCAGGGCAAAAGCGGTTCTCGTCCTCCGTGCTTGCTTTTTCTCAGAAAGAGCCGTGGTGTGCGTTTTCGCCGGAAAACGCGTTTTCGGCCGAAAACGTGTACGTTTGCACTTCCCCGCCACAGGGAAGCTGCTAGCCGGGAATTCTCTGCCTGGTTCTACCCGCTGCCCGGAACGCTACGCAGGGCAAAAGCGGTTCTCGTCCTCCGTGCTTGCTTTTTCTCAGACAGAGCCGTGGTATGCGTTTTCGCCGGAAAACGCGTTTTCGGCCGAAAACGTGTACGTTTGCACTTCCCCGCCACAGGGAAGCTGCTAGCCTGGAATTCTCTGCATGGTTCTGCCCGCTGCCCGCAACGCTACGCAGGGCAAAAGCGGTTCTCGTCCTCCGTGCTTGCTTTTTCTCAGAAAGAGCCGTGGTGTGCGTTTACCCGGAAAACGCGTTTTCGGCCGAAAACGTGTACGTTTGCACTTCCCCGCCACAGGGAAGCTGCTAGCCGGGAATTCTCTGCCTGGTTCTACCCGCTGCCCGGAACGCTACGCAGGGCAAAAGCGGTTCTCGTCCTCCGTGCTTGCTTTTTCTCAGAAAGAGCCGTGGTGTGCGTTTTCGCCGGAAAACGAGTTTTCGGCCGAAAACGTGTACGTTTCAACTTCCCCGCCACAGGGAAGCTGCTAGCCGGGAATTCTCTGCCTGGTTCTACCCGCTGCCCGGAACGCTACGCAGGGCAAAAGCGGTTCTCGTCCTCCGTGCTTGCTTTTTCTCAGACAGAGCCGTGGTGTGCGATTTACACGGAAAACGCGTTTTCGGCCGAAAACGTGTACGTTTGCACTTCCCCGCCACAGGGAAGCTGCTAGCCGGGAATTCTCTGCTGGTTCTACCCGCTGCCCAGAACGCTACGCAGGGCAAAAGCG
Organism: Athene noctua; assembly: GCF_965140245.1. Classification (NCBI taxonomy): domain Eukaryota; kingdom Metazoa; phylum Chordata; class Aves; order Strigiformes; family Strigidae; genus Athene; species Athene noctua. The sequence goes on from NW_027437805.1 coordinate 104,213, forward strand.
GTTCTCGTCCTCCGTGCTTGCTTTTTCTCAGAAAGAGCCGTGGTGTGCGTTTTCGCCGGAAAACGCGTTTTCGGCCGAAAACGTGTACGTTTGCACTTCCCCGCCACAGGGAAGCTGCTAGCCGGGAATTCTCTGCCTGGTTCTACCCGCTGCCCGGAACGCTACGCAGGGCAAAAGCGGTTCTCGTCCTCCGTGCTTGCTTTTTCTCAGAAAGAGCCGTGGTGTGCGTTTTCGCCGGAAAACGCGTTTTCGGCCGAAAACGTGTACGTTTGCACTTCCCCGCCACAGGGAAGCTGCTAGCCGGGAATTCTCTGCCTGGTTCTACCCGCTGCCCGGAACGCTACGCAGGGCAAAAGCGGTTCTCGTCCTCCGTGCTTGCTTTTTCTCAGAAAGAGCCGTGGTGTGCGTTTTCGCCGGAAAACGCGTTTTCGGCCGAAAACGTGTACGTTTGCACTTCCCCGCCACAAGGAAGCTGCTAGCCGGGAATTCTCTGCCTGGTTCTATCCGCTGCCCGGAAAGCTACGCAGGGCAAAAGCGGTTCTCGTCCTCCGTGCTTGCTTTTTCTCAGAAAGAGCCGTGGTGTGCGTTTTCGCCGGAAAACGCGTTTTCGGCCGAAAACGTGTACGTTTGCACTTCCCCGCCACAGGGAAGCTGCTAGCCGGGAATTCTCTGCCTGGTTCTACCCGCTGCCCAGAACGCTACGCAGGGCAAAAGCGGTTCTCGTCCTCCGTGCTTGCTTTTTCTCAGAAAGAGCCGTGGTGTGTGTTTTCGCCGGAAAACGCGTTTTCGGCCGAAAACGTGTACGTTTGCACTTCCCCGCCACAGGGAAGCTGCTAGCCGGGAATTCTCTGCCTGGTTCTACCCGCTGCCCGGAACGCTACGCAGGGCAAAAGCGGTTCTCGTCCTCCGTGCTTGCTTTTTCTCAGAAAGAGCCGTGGTGTGCCTTTTCGCCGGAAAACGCGTTTTCGGCCGAAAACGTGTACGTTTGCACTTCCCCGCCACAGTGAAGCTGCTAGCCGGGAAATCTCTGCCTGGTTCTACCCGCTGCCCGGAACGCTACGCAGGGCAAAAGCGGTTCTCGTCCTCCGTGCTTGCTTTTTCTCAGAAAGAGCCGTGGTGTGCGTTTTCGCCGGAAAACGCGTTTTCGGCCGAAAACGTGTACGTTTGCACTTCCCCGCCACAGGGAAGCTGCTAGCCGGGAATTCTCTGCCTGGTTCTACCCGCTGCCCGGAACGCTACGCAGGGCAAAAGCGGTTCTCGTCCTCCGTGCTTGCTTTTTCTCAGACAGAGCCGTGGTGTGCGTTTTCGCCGGAAAACGCGTTTTCGGCCGAAAACGTGTACGTTTGCACTTCCCCGCCAGAGGGAAGCTGCTAGCCGGGAATTCTCTGCCTGGTTCTACCCGCTGCCCGGAACGCTACGCAGGGCAAAAGCGGTTCTCGTCCTCCGTGCTTGCTTTTTCTCAGAAAGAGCCGTGGTGTGCGTTTTCGCCGGAAAACGCGTTTTCGGCCGAAAACGTGTACGTTTGCACTTCCCCGCCACAGGGAAGCTGCTAGCCGGGAATTCTCTGCCTGGTTCTACCCGCTGCCCGGAACGCTACGCAGGGCAAAAGCGGTTCTCGTCCTCCGTGCTTGCTTTTTCTCAGAAAGAGCCGTGGTGTGCGTTTTCGCCGGAAAACGAGTTTTCGGCCGAAAACGTGTACGTTTCAAATTCCCCGCCACAGGGAAGCTGCTAGCCGGGAATTCTCTGCCTGGTTCTACCCGCTGCCCGGAACGCTACGCAGGGCAAAAGCGGTTCTCGTCCTCCGTGCTTGCTTTTTCTCAGACAGAGCCGTGGTGTGCGATTTACACGGAAAACGCGTTTTCGGCCGAAAACGTGTACGTTTGCACTTCCCCGCCACAGGGAAGCTGCTAGCCGGGAATTCTCTGCTGGTTCTACCCGCTGCCCAGAACGCTACGCAGGGCAAAAGCGGTTCTCGTCCTCCGTGCTTGCTTTTTCTCAGAAAGAGCCGTGGTGTGCGTTTTCGCCGGAAAACGCGTTTTCGGCCGAAAACGTGTACGTTTGCACTTCCCCGCCACAGGGAAGCTGCTAGCCGGGAATTCTCTGCCTGGTTCTACCCGCTGCCCGGAACGCTACGCAGGGCAAAAGCGGTTCTCGTCCTCCGTGCTTGCTTTTTCTCAGAAAGAGCCGTGGTGTGCGTTTTCGCCGGAAAACGCGTTTTCGGCCGAAAACGTGTACGTTTGCACTTCCCCGCCACAGGGAAGCTGCTAGCCGGGAATTCTCTGCCTGGTTCTACCCGCTGCCCGGAACGCTACGCAGGGCAAAAGCGGTTCTCGTCCTCCGTGCTTGCTTTTTCTCAGAAAGAGCCGTGGTGTGCCTTTTCGCCGGAAAACGCGTTTTCGGCCGAAAACGTGTACGTTTGCACTTCCCCGCCACAGGGAAGCTGCTAGCCGGGAATTCTCTGCCTGGTTCTACCCGCTGCCCGGAACGCTACGCAGGGCAAAAGCGGTTCTCGTCCTCCGTGCTTGCTTTTTCTCAGAAAGAGCCGTGGTGTGCGTTTTCGCCGGAAAACGCGTTTTCGGCCGATAACGTGTACGTTTGCACTTCCTCGCCACAGGGAAGCTGCTAGCCGGGAATTCTCTGCCTGGTTCTACCCGCTGCCCGGAACGCTACGCAGGGCAAAAGCGGTTCTCGTCCTCCGTGCTTGCTTTTTCTCAGAAAGAGCCGTGGTGTGCGTTTTCGCCGGAAAACGCGTTTTCGGCCGAAAACGTGTACGTTTGCACTTCCCCGCCACAGGGAAGCTGCTAGCCGGGAATTCTCTGCCTGGTTCTACCCGCTGCCCGGAACGCTACGCAGGGCAAAAGCGGTTCTCGTCCTCCGTGCTTGCTTTTTCTCAGACAGAGCCGTGGTGTGCGATTTCGCCGGAAAACGCGTTTTCGGCCGAAAACGTGTACGTTTGCACTTCCCCGCCACAGGGAAGCTGCTAGCCGGTAATTCTCTGCCTGGTTCTACCCGCTGCCCGGAACGCTACGCAGGGCAAAAGCGGTTCTCGTCCTCCGTGCTTGCTTTTTCTCAGAAAGAGCCGTGGTGTGCGTTTTCGCCGGAAAACGCGTTTTCGGCCGAAAACGTGTACGTTTGCACTTCCCCGCCACAGGGAAGCTGCTAGCCGGGAATTCTCTGCCTGGTTCTACCCGCTGCCCGGAACGCTACGCAGGGCAAAAGCGGTTCTCGTCCTCCGTGCTTGCTTTTTCTCAGACAGAGCCGTGGTATGCGTTTTCGCCGGAAAACGCGTTTTCGGCCGAAAACGTGTACGTTTGCACTTCCCCGCCACAGGGAAGCTGCTAGCCTGGAATTCTCTGCATGGTTCTGCCCGCTGCCCGCAACGCTACGCAGGGCAAAAGCGGTTCTCGTCCTCCGTGCTTGCTTTTTCTCAGAAAGAGCCGTGGTGTGCGTTTACCCGGAAAACGCGTTTTCGGCCGAAAACGTGTACGTTTGCACTTCCCCGCCACAGGGAAGCTGCTAGCCTGGAATTCTCTGCCTGGTTCTACCCGCTGCCCGGAACGCTACGCAGGGCAAAAGCGGTTCTCGTCCTCCGTGCTTGCTTTTTCTCAGAAAGAGCTGTGGTGTGCGTTTTCGCCGGAAAACGCGTTTTCGGCTGAAAACGTGTACGTTTGCACTTCCCCGCCACAGGGAAGCTGCTAGCCGGGAATTCTCTGCCTGGTTCTACCCGCTGCCCAGAACGCTACGCAGGGCAAAAGCGGTTCTCGTCCTCCGTGCTTGCTTTTTCTCAGAAAGAGCCGTGGTGTGCCTTTTCGCCGGAAAACGCGTTTTCGGCCGAAAACGTGTACGTTTGCACTTCCCCGCCACAGGGAAGCTGCTAGCCGGGAATTCTCTGCCTGGTTCTACCCGCTGCCCGGAACGCTACGCAGGGCAAAAGCGGTTCTCGTCCTCCGTGCTTGCTTTTTCTCAGACAGAGCCGTGGTGTGCGTTTTCGCCGGAAAACGCGTTTTCGGCCGAAAACGTGTACGTTTGCACTTCCCCGCCACAGGGAAGCTGCTAGCCGGGAATTCTCTGCCTGGTTCTACCCGCTGCCCGGAACGCTACGCAGGGCAAAAGCGGTTCTCGTCCTCCGTGCTTGCTTTTTCTCAGAAAGAGCCGTGGTGTGCGTTTTCGCCGGAAAACGCGTTTTCGGCCGAAAACGTGTACGTTTGCACTTCCCCGCCACAGGGAAGCTGCTAGCCGGGAATTCTCTGCCTGGTTCTACCCGCTGCCCGGAACGCTACGCAGGGCAAAAGCGGTTCTCGTCCTCCGTGCTTGCTTTTTCTCAGAAAGAGCCGTGGTGTGCGTTTTCGCCGGAAAACGCGTTTTCGGCCGAAAACGTGTACGTTTGCACTTCCCCGCCACAGGGAAGCTGCTAGCCGGGAATTCTCTGCCTGGTTCTACCCGCTGCCCGGAACGCTACGCAGGGCAAAAGCGGTTCTCGTCCTCCGTGCTTGCTTTTTCTCAGAAAGAGCCGTGGTGTGCGTTTTCGCCGGAAAACGCGTTTTCGGCCGAAAACGTGTACGTTTGCACTTCCCCGCCACAGGGAAGCTGCTAGCCGGGAATTCTCTGCCTGGTTCTACCCGCTGCCCGGAACGCTACGCAGGGCAAAAGCGGTTCTCGTCCTCCGTGCTTGCTTTTTCTCAGACAGAGCCGTGGTGTGCGTTTTCGCCGGAAAACGCGTTTTCGGCCGAAAACGTGTACGTTTGCACTTCCCCGCCACAGGGAAGCTGCTAGCCGGGAATTCTCTGCCTGGTTCTATCCGCTGCCCGGAACGCTACGCAGGGCAAAAGCGGTTCTCGTCCTCCGTGCTTGCTTTTTCTCAGAAAGAGCCGTGGTGTGCGTTTTCGGCGGAAAACGCGTTTTCGGCCGAAAACGTGTACGTTTGCACTTCCCCGCCACAGGGAAGCTGCTAGCCGGGAATTCTCTGCCTGGTTCTACCCGCTGCCCGGAACGCTACGCAGGGCAAAAGCGGTTCTCGTCCTCCGTGCTTGCTTTTTCTCAGAAAGAGCCGTGGTGTGCGTTTTCGCCGGAAAACGCGTTTTCGGCCGAAAACGTGTACGTTTGCACTTCCCCGCCACAGGGAAGCTGCTAGCCGGGAATTCTCTGCCTGGTTCTATTCGCTGCCCGGAAAGCTACGCAGGGCAAAAGCGGTTCTCGTCCTCCGTGCTTGCTTTTTCTCAGACAGAGCCGTGGTGTGCGTTTTCGCCAGAAAACGCGTTTTCGGCCGAAAACGTGTACGTTTGCACTTCCCCGCCACAGGGAAGCTGCTAGCCAGGAATTCTCTGCCTGGTTCTACCCGCTGCCCAGAACGCTACGCAGGGCAAAAGCGGTTCTCGTCCTCCGTGCTTGCTTTTTCTCAGAAAGAGCCGTGGTGTGCGTTTTCGCCGGAAAAGGCGTTTTCGGCCGAAAACGTGTACGTTTGCACTTCCCCGCCACAGGGAAGCTGCTAGCCGGGAATTCTCTGCCTGGTTCTACCCGCTGCCCGGAACGCTACGCAGGGCAAAAGCGGTTCTCGTCCTCCGTGCTTGCTTTTTCTCAGAAAGAGCCGTGGTGTGCCTTTTCGCCGGAAAACGCGTTTTCGGCCGAAAACGTGTACGTTTGCACTTCCCCGCCACAGTGAAGCTGCTAGCCGGGAATTCTCTGCCTGGTTCTACCCGCTGCCCGGAACGCTACGCAGGGCAAAAGCGGTTCTCGTCCTCCGTGCTTGCTTTTTCTCAGAAAGAGCCGTGGTGTGCGTTTTCGCCGGAAAACGCGTTTTCGGCCGAAAACGTGTACGTTTGCACTTCCCCGCCACAGGGAAGCTGCTAGCCGGGAATTCTCTGCCTGGTTCTACCCGCTGCCCGGAACGCTACGCAGGGCAAAAGCGGTTCTCGTCCTCCGTGCTTGCTTTTTCTCAGACAGAGCCGTGGTGTGCGTTTTCGCCGGAAAACGCGTTTTCGGCCGAAAACGTGTACGTTTGCACTTCCCCGCCAGAGGGAAGCTGCTAGCCGGGAATTCTCTGCCTGGTTCTACCCGCTGCCCGGAACGCTACGCAGGGCAAAAGCGGTTCTCGTCCTCCGTGCTTGCTTTTTCTCAGAAAGAGCCGTGGTGTGCGTTTTCGCCGGAAAACGCGTTTTCGGCCGAAAACGTGTACGTTTGCACTTCCCCGCCACAGGGAAGCTGCTAGCCGGGAATTCTCTGCCTGGTTCTACCCGCTGCCCGGAACGCTACGCAGGGCAAAAGCGGTTCTCGTCCTCCGTGCTTGCTTTTTCTCAGACAGAGCCGTGGTGTGCGATTTACCCGGAAAACGCGTTTTCGGCCGAAAACGTGTACGTTTGCACTTCCCCGCCACAGGGAAGCTGCTAGCCGGGAATTCTCTGCCTGGTTCTACCCGCTGCCCAGAACGCTACGCAGGGCAAAAGCGGTTCTCGTCCTCCGTGCTTGCTTTTTCTCAGAAAGAGCCGTGGTGTTCGTTTTCCCGGAAAACGCGTTTTCGGCCGAAAACGTGTACGTTTGCACTTCCCCGCCACAGGGAAGCTGCTAGCCGGGAATTCTCTGCCTGGTTCTACCCGCTGCCCGGAACGCTACGCAGGGCAAAAGCGGTTCTCGTCCTCCGTGCTTGCTTTTTCTCAGAAAGAGCCGTGGTGTGCCTTTTCGCCGGAAAACGCGTTTTCGGCCGAAAACGTGTACGTTTGCACTTCCCCGCCACAGTGAAGCTGCTAGCCGGGAATTCTCTGCCTGGTTCTACCCGCTGCCCGGAACGCTACGCAGGGCAAAAGCGGTTCTCGTCCTCCGTGCTTGCTTTTTCTCAGAAAGAGCCGTGGTGTGCGTTTTCGCCGGAAAACGCGTTTTCGGCCGAAAACGTGTACGTTTGCACTTCCCCGCCACAGGGAAGCTGCTAGCCGGGAATTCTCTGCCTGGTTCTACCCGCTGCCCAGAACGCTACGCAGGGCAAAAGCGGTTCTCGTCCTCCGTGCTTGCTTTTTCTCAGACAGAGCCGTGGTGTGCGTTTTCGCCGGAAAACGCGTTTTCGGCCTAAAACGTGTACGTTTGCACTTCCCCGCCACAGGGAAGCTGCTAGCCGGGAATTCTCTGCCTGGTTCTATCCGCTGCCCGGAACGCTACGCAGGGCAAAAGCGGTTCTCGTCCTCCGTGCTTGCTTTTTCTCAGACAGAGCCGTGGTGTGCGATTTACCCGGAAAACGCGTTTTCGGCCGAAAACGTGTACGTTTGCACTTCCCCGCCACAGGGAAGCTGCTAGCCGGGAATTCTCTGCCTGGTTCTACCCGCTGCCCAGAACGCTACGCAGGGCAAAAGCGGTTCTCGTCCTCCGTGCTTGCTTTTTCTCAGAAAGAGCCGTGGTGTGTGATTTACCCGGAAAACGCGTTTTCGGCCGAAAACGTGTACGTTTGCACTTCCCCGCCACAGGGAAGCTGCTAGCCGGGAATTCTCTGCCTGGTTCTACCCGCTGCCCAGAACGCTACGCAGGGCAAAAGCGGTTCTCGTCCTCCGTGCTTGCTTTTTCTCAGAAAGAGCCGTGGTGTGCGTTTTCGCCGGAAAACGCGTTTTCGGCCGAAAACGTGTACGTTTGCACTTCCCCGCCACAGGGAAGCTGCTAGCCGGGAATTCTCTGCCTGGTTCTACCCGCTGCCCGGAACGCTACGCAGGGCAAAAGCGGTTCTCGTCCTCCGTGCTTGCTTTTTCTCAGAAAGAGCCGTGGTGTGCGTTTTCGCCGGAAAACGCGTTTTCGGCCGAAAACGTGTACGTTTGCACTTCCCCGCCACAGGGAAGCTGCTAGCCGGGAATTCTCTGCCTGGTTCTACCCGCTGCCCGGAACGCTACGCAGGGCAAAAGCGGTTCTCGTCCTCCGTGCTTGCTTTTTCTCAGAAAGAGCCGTGGTGTGCGTTTTCGCCGGAAAACGCGTTTTCGGCCGAAAACGTGTACGTTTGCACTTCCCCGCCACAAGGAAGCTGCTAGCCGGGAATTCTCTGCCTGGTTCTACCCGCTGCACGGAACGCTACGCAGGGCAAAAGCGGTTCTCGTCCTCCGTGCTTGCTTTTTCTCAGAAAGAGCCGTGGTGTGCGTTTTCGCCGGAAAACGCGTTTTCGGCCGAAAACGTGTACGTTTGCACTTCCCCGCCACAGGGAAGCTGCTAGCCGGGAATTCTCTGCCTGGTTCTACCCGCTGCCCAGAACGCTACGCAGGGCAAAAGCGGTTCTCGTCCTCCGTGCTTGCTTTTTCTCAGACAGAGCCGTGGTGTGCGTTTTCGCCGGAAAACGCGTTTTCGGCCGAAAACGTGTACGTTTGCACTTCCCCGCCACAGGGAAGCTGCTAGCCTGGAATTCTCTGCCTGGTTCTATCCGCTGCCCGGAACGCTACGCAGGGCAAAAGCGGTTCTCGTCCTCCGTGCTTGCTTTTTCTCAGACAGAGCCGTGGTGTGCGATTTACCCGGAAAACGCGTTTTCGGCCGAAAACGTGTACGTTTGCACTTCCCCGCCACAGGGAAGCTGCTAGCCGGGAATTCTCTGCCTGGTTCTACCCGCTGCCCAGAACGCTACGCAGGGCAAAAGCGGTTCTCGTCCTCCGTGCTTGCTTTTTCTCAGAAAGAGCCGTGGTGTGCGTTTTCCCGGAAAACGCGTTTTCGGCCGAAAACGTGTACGTTTGCACTTCCCCGCCACAGGGAAGCTGCTAGCCGGGAATTCTCTGCCTGGTTCTACCCGCTGCCCGGAACGCTACGCAGGGCAAAAGCGGTTCTCGTCCTCCGTGCTTGCTTTTTCTCAGAAAGAGCCGTGGTGTGCCTTTTCGCCGGAAAACGCGTTTTCGGCCGAAAACGTGTACGTTTGCACTTCCCCGCCACAGTGAACCTGCTAGCCGGGAATTCTCTGCCTGGTTCTACCCGCTGCCCGGAACGCTACGCAGGGCAAAAGCGGTTCTCGTCCTCCGTGCTTGCTTTTTCTCAGAAAGAGCCGTGGTGTGCGTTTTCGCCGGAAAACGCGTTTTCGGCCGAAAACGTGTACGTTTGCACTTCCCCGCCACAGGGAAGCTGCTAGCCGGGAATTCTCTGCCTGGTTCTACCCGCTGCCCAGAACGCTACGCAGGGCAAAAGCGGTTCTCGTCCTCCGTGCTTGCTTTTTCTCAGACAGAGCCGTGGTGTGCGTTTTCGCCGGAAAACGCGTTTTCGGCCGAAAACGTGTACGTTTGCACTTCCCCGCCACAGGGAAGCTGCTAGCCGGGAATTCTCTGCCTGGTTCTATCCGCTGCCCGGAACGCTACGCAGGGCAAAAGCGGTTCTCGTCCTCCGTGCTTGCTTTTTCTCAGACAGAGCCGTGGTGTGCGATTTACCCGGAAAACGCGTTTTCGGCCGAAAACGTGTACGTTTGCACTTCCCCGCCACAGGGAAGCTGCTAGCCGGGAATTCTCTGCCTGGTTCTATCCGCTGCCCGGAACGCTACGCAGGGCAAAAGCGGTTCTCGTCCTCCGTGCTTGCTTTTTCTCAGACAGAGCCGTGGTGTGCGATTTACCCGGAAAACGCGTTTTCGGCCGAAAACGTGTACGTTTGCACTTCCCCGCCACAGGGAAGCTGCTAGCCGGGAATTCTCTGCCTGGTTCTACCCGCTGCCCAGAACGCTACGCAGGGCAAAAGCGGTTCTCGTCCTCCGTGCTTGCTTTTTCTCAGAAAGAGCCGTGGTGTGCGTTTTCCCAGAAAACGCGTTTTCGGCCGAAAACGTGTACGTTTGCACTTCCCCGCCACAGTGAAGCTGCTAGCCGGGAATTCTCTGCCTGGTTCTACCCGCTGCCGGGAACGCTACGCAGGGCAAAAGCGGTTCTCGTCCTCCGTGCTTGCTTTTTCTCAGAAAGAGCCGTGGTGTGCGTTTTCGCCGGAAAACGCGTTTTCGGCCGAAAACGTGTACGTTTGCACTTCCCCGCCACAGGGAAGCTGCTAGCCGGGAATTCTCTGCCTGGTTCTACCCGCTGCCCGGAACGCTACGCAGGGCAAAAGCGGTTCTCGTCCTCCGTGCTTGCTTTTTCTCAGACAGAGCCGTGGTGTGCGTTTTCGCCGGAAAACGCGTTTTCGGCCGAAAACGTGTACGTTTGCACTTCCCCGCCAGAGGGAAGCTGCTAGCCGGGAATTCTCTGCCTGGTTCTACCCGCTGCCCGGAACGCTACGCAGGGCAAAAGCGGTTCTCGTCCGCCGTGCTTGCTTTTTCTCAGAAAGTGCCGTGGTATGCGTTTTCGCCGGAAAACGCGTTTTCGGCCGAAAACGTGTACGTTTGCACTTCCCCGCCTCAGGGAAGCTGCTAGCCGGGAATTCTCTGCCTGGTTCTACCCGCTGCCCGGAACGCTACGCAGGGCAAAAGCGGTTCTCGTCCTCCGTGCTTGCTTTTTCTCAGAAAGAGCCGTGGTGTGCGTTTTCGCCGGAAAACGAGTTTTCGGCCGAAAACGTGTACGTTTCAACTTCCCCGCCACAGGGAAGCTGCTAGCCGGGAATTCTCTGCCTGGTTCTACCCGCTGCCCGGAACGCTACGCAGGGCAAAAGCGGTTCTCGTCCTCCGTGCTTGCTTTTTCTCAGAAAGAGCCGTGGTGTGCGTTTTCGCCGGAAAACACGTTTTCGGCCGAAAACGTGTACGTTTGCACTTCCCCGCCACAGGGAAGCTGCTAGCCGGGAATTCTCTGCCTGGTTCTACCCGCTGCCCGGAACGCTACGCAGGGCAAAAGCGGTTCTCGTCCTCCGTGCTTGCTTTTTCTCAGAAAGTGCCGTGGTGTGCGTTTTCGCCGGAAAACGCGTTTTCGGCCGAAAACGTGTACGTTTGCACTTCCCCGCCACAGGGAAGCTGCTAGCCGGGAATTCTCTGCCTGGTTCTACCCGCTGCCCGGAACGCTACGCAGGGCAAAAGCGGTTCTCGTCCTCCGTGCTTGCTTTTTCTCAGAAAGAGCCGTGGTGTGCGTTTTCGCCGGAAAACGCATTTTCGGCCGATAACGTGTACGTTTGCACTTCCCCGCCACAGGGAAGCTGCTAGCCGGGAATTCTCTGCCTGGTTCTACCCGCTGCCCGGAACGCTACGCAGGGCAAAAGCGGTTCTCGTCCTCCGTGCTTGCTTTTTCTCAGAAAGAGCCGTGGTGTGCGTTTTCGCCGGAAAACACGTTTTCGGCCGAAAACGTGTACGTTT